>NC_051862.1:167249130-167509130 GCF_015732765.1 Culex quinquefasciatus | reverse complement strand
ACCACCGAAGACAGCAAGGTAGGAGGGACAGGAGCCAGCACGCTCGAGCTAATTAATGGCAGATAAATCGTCAGAATGAATCTTGTGCTTGCTACGAGAGCACATTCTTCTTGTATCGCTGGCGTTTGCTTTCACTTGAGCAATTTTCTTGTTTTGTTCGACTGCTGATTTCTTCCAGGGGGTTTTTGTTCAGTCGTATTCCGTTATTTCCGCCGCCATTGGTTTCGAGATATTGAATCGTCACTGGCACCATCTTCTTCATGCCGACACTTCCGGCCACCTCCACCAGCTTCTTCTTCTTCTCCTCTAAATCTCAATCAATATGAATCGCCGGAATGTCTTAATTGAAAAAGTTGTCGCTTTGTTATAATTCTTTTCCTCGTTTTCAATTTTATCCGTATTTCCTGACTACCACTCCCGGCTCTTGCCATCTCTCTATCCCCAATTGTTCCACCCCCGGGGACAACACCCGTATCGAAGGATTCTTCCCCACTGGAACAAGAATACATCGGCTCGGGTTGTCGCCGAGAGTGATGAAGAGCGGAAATTCTCAGTAACTGTTGAAAGTTGAATTTTTGTTGGGGCAAAAATCGGAAGAAAAAAACCTCAACTATTTGATTTTTTTAAATTAAATGTACTTCATTGAAATCATGATTTTTTCGACATTTTTTTATTATTATCGCTAATTTAAACGAGTTTTCAATTAAACTTAGGTAATAATTTAAATCATTCTTGCATTTTTTCAATTGGAAGTGAACTCAATTCAAGCTACTCACTGAGAAATCTTAAATTCCTACTTGTAAAATAATCTTATATCAAAAAGCCATAATTACCACCTTATTTACTATCCCTTAATTTGATGTTCTGGAATTATTTCTTTTTGGCGTAATGTGTAACTTAGGACCGTAATCCGGGGTGACATTGATAGAACAAAGATAGATAGATTAAAATTTAAAAAGTTAGTTATCTATAAATATGAAAAGATTGATAAAAAGGATTACTTTACACTCACACTGTGTCATGATTTCCCAAATAAAAATGAGGCAAAAAATATAAATATTAAAATTACATGCCATAGTTTCAACATTTGCATGGAAAAAGTGTTTTAAAATTTATTTTACACTAGTTTAGTTGTTTCGCAATAAAAGTTTTCAAAAAATGTAAAATTTGACGAAAACAAAAATTTTAGCGAAAAAAAAACTTTAGCGATAGTAGACATCGAAAATATTCAAAAAATCAAAAGTTTTTTAAAGCAACCCAAACATGTTAAAAATGGTTCTAAACGTAGGGGAATTCATTTTAAATTGATTTCAACTAATTGCACTTAAATTTTCATAAAAATATTGAAGTTTTTTGAAAAAATATTTTTTTTGTCCCCTGATTTTTCGGGCCAACTTTGAAGGGGGAGACAAAAACTTTAAATAAAATTTGTACCAGCCTAATTGTTTTGAAAACAAAATACACATACAAAAAATATAAATCTTGAGTTAAGTCTTGCCAATGTCACCCCGGATTACGGTATGTTAATTTTCGATTTTCATGTGTTTTTCGAGAATGGATTTTCTTATTGATAAAGCCAATTCAGAAAAAAATATAAAAAATACCGATTTTTGACAACTTTTTTACACAAAAAATTAAATCGTTCAAATCCTTATTATTTATGTTTGCTTTTCGATATGTTTAAACGCAAAGATCATTTCCACATGAATATACTTTTTTGAATTATTTAAAGTGATCTCTATTTATTTTGAATAAGTTTTTGAAGGCAAAATTAATTTTCAACAAAATCTACACTTTTGAATCGAATGCTTTCTCATGATTTTTCAAAATTATGTCCATAGAATTCTATTCTTGATAAATTATTTTCAAAAAGCTAGAAAACTGCACATTTTTCAGAAAAATCATTTTTTACTTAATTTTGTGACTGTGTTTTGCAAAGAAATTGAGAAAAAAATATTGTATTTAAGTATTTCCTAAAAAGCCTTAGTTTTAATGACAGGCGATATCTTGGCCAATTTCAATATTGAGCAATTCCAGCTCAAATCAGGATTTTTTTCTGGTACTTTTGTACCCGACCCTCTCCGATTTCAATGAAACTTTGTAGACATGTTATCCTAGGCCTATATAAGCCATTTTTGTGTATATGGAGCCAACTATCCAGGTTTCTACCACACTGAAAAAAATATTCTGTTTTCAGTTTTTAACTATGTAGATAAGCTTGTATCTGTAAACCCTTACATCCAATTGAAATGCTGTCAAAGACAAACTTAAGGGAAATTGGACGAGCTTTCCGGTAAAAATATTTACGAGACTGAAAAATCAAGTCTGTCATATAGAAATTGCCAAAAACCACAAAAACACGTTTTTTAAACATTTTTATTATTAAAACCGCTGTATCTTCCCAAGGATTGGACATAGGACCATAGTCAATATGGAGAATTTTATGTAAAATTGTCTGGAAAATCGATTGACATTACCGGTTCTTAAAAATTTTGACGTTTAGACCACTTTTCAAAAAAAACAGTTTTAGTAAATGATTTTTGTATTTTTTTAGGAGAGACAAACCATCCTGCACTTTTCATCAGTCTTTTGGTAACATTTTAGACTATTTCCTCAAAAATTTTGAACGAAAAAAAATTGTGACATCACCTTTAAATTTAAGTTTTAGACTTAAAAATCAAAAAATCTCATAGATGTGGCGTGTATTTTTGTTTCAGTGTATTTTTTTCAGAAAGCCCGTCCAATTTCCTACAAGTTTGTCTTTAACCACTTTTTGATACGACGCAACGGCTTCGAGATACAGTAGTTTTTAAATTACTAAATACAAAAATATTTAAAACCCTTACGCCCTTCTCAAATGTTATTTTCGAGTACTTTTGGCTCCATATACACAAAAATGGCTTATATAGGCCTAGGATAACATGTCTACAAAGTTTCATTGAAATCGGAGAGGGTCGGGTACAAAAGTACCAGAAAAATTCCTGATTTGAGCTGGAATTGCTCTATTTAAAAATATAATCTCTGAAATTTGCAATCCTTTGAAAAAACTTATGTTCAAAATCAAAACAAACAGTTTTGTAATAACTGAGAAAATAAAGAAAATAAAAGCAAGCACTTTAAAAATGGGTGGGCGGGTCGATTTTAAATTGTGAACATATTGTCATTAGAAAGATCCACAAAGATTTTTTTGTAAATGGCAAATTGGTCAAAGATATGGGCATTTTGTAAATTTGCTCTATCATTATACTTTAATTTTTTCTGTTATTCTGTCTCAAAAACTATTTGTTTGATTTTGAAAATAAGAATGGAAAATTACTGAGAATTTTCCCTGCTACCTTAAAAAAATATTTCAAAAATGAACATACAATCAACAATTTGATTTTTCTTCCTGAAACTTCCTGAAACTAACCCTCTAATAACTACAACTTGAAAATGGAAAGTTTTATAGAAATAAAATGTAAAGTAATTTTTTCAGGCGAATTTCAATAATATCATCAATAAATACTTTTTTCTGGCTCAATTGTGGATTTTTTTGGATCAATAAAACATACCAAAAAAACTGTTTCAATATCCAAATTTCAATTTTGGTGAATCAATATAGTTCAATGTGAGTAGTTATTTTTTTTTCTAAAATTGTCCTTATCAAAAGTTACAACTTTAGCGCAGCCACTTAATCGAATGTAAAATCAAATCTCGAGCTTCGGAATTCTAAATATTAAAATGCCATCTTTGCATGGACGCAGCCAACATTGTGTGGAGACTTCATTGGACGAACCAATGATAAAAAGTGCCTTCTATGGTCATAAGGAAGCTTCTCAAAAGTTTCAGTCGAATAAAAAAAAAAATACAAACAAAATGCATATTCGGTTTTCTTGAAAATTTGCTCAATGTACGAAAACTGTTCCAGCTATTTTTTCAAAAATATCCTTATCATTTTAATTTAAAAAAAAATATTGAGAAAAATTAAAATGAGTTTTCCATTTTCCGAATGAATTAATTATTTTTTTCTATCTTTCAAAAAACAATCCTTTCAAGGGCAATATTTGGTTCCGGTCAGCAACTTTGGTTGAATCGTACATTTCTTTTTCCCAAAGAAATCTTCACAAGTTGCAAAAAAAAAAAAACAGCCAGTCAAAGAAAGTTATTCGCTCGGTTTGGATCTGGATCGTGTTTACTGCTCGAGCATCCCATCAACATGGCCACAGTTTTACACGTAACTGCCACAATTCTTCGTGCGGTGTGGATCCCATTTTCATGGGGGTTCGGGTGGAAAGAAGGGACTCAAGAGCAGAGTTTTTCGCCACGTCACCCAGGCTGTTTTTCAGTTGGACGAACGAACGTGTCATTATCAAATCGAGATTGGTTGAGTGGCGAGGGGAGGGTTGAGTGGGTGGAATGAATTGGATTGCTGGACAACAACAATAAAAAAAAATAAAAGTCGGTGAAACACATATTTGTCAGTTGGACAGATTGCTTGAATTGAGGGCAAACTAGAATTCAGAGCTTGATTGAAATATGAAAGAAATTTATTTGATTTTTTGTTTAATTGTTATTTGACATTTCTACCCGAATCAAGTCAAATGAATTTGAACTCCAATAACCATTTGCTTTGTCAATCGATTTTCCGTAAACTAACACCCAAACTTCAAATCCCCTCCTAAACCCACCGAAAATCCACGCTTCAAACTTCGACGTCTCATTAAAAATTGAAATCCCATTGCGGCATCAGGGACTCCAAAATTCCACCCCTCGATGATCCCTTTCGCAACGCTGGGAAATCCACCGACGTGGCTCGGAGGTGTCAAAATCGCTTTCCCACCGGAATTTTCAAACTATTTTACGATTGCGGGAAAATCTGACGCTCCGTTTCAGGTCACCCCGGCTTAAGGTGGGAGTGTGTAATGGAAAGGGGTCGTTAACCGGGGATTTCAGAGTTCTATGTTTAGTTTGTACGTTGAAATCGCTTAGAAATGAGTTTTAATTTCAAGAAACTTCATTAACTTTTGATTTTGATTCAATTTAGGCTTAAAAAGAAAAATGCGAAATCACTGCAATATCATTTAAGAGTTCAATGGAACAAAATTGAAGAAAACTGCGATAACGATATCGAGCAAAGCTTCCGTACTCCAAAATTGGAAAGCTAGTGATGCCTTAACAATAGTAAATTGAAAATTTTCCTCCAATTGTTTTACTCCAGTTTAGCTTTTTCGAGCATCCGCGAAAAGCTTCCAGAGCTCGCTTTAAAACAAGAAGCACGTTTTCCCCATTCTTTGGCCAAGTTTAGCTTCGGAATCGAGAATGTTCGCTAGCAGATTGTAGGGAGAGTCAAGTTTATAGAAGGAGGGGTGCTTATTGCGTTGAAATATAATAATATCATTAGGATTGATATTCATGGATCGGATACAGCATTCTGATTTGCGATGTTTGGCGCACAGCATCGAATCGGATTGAAACAAACAAAAACCAGCAGAGTGGCACGCTGGTGACGGAAATTGAATTTGGATAAATAATATTAGATATCGTGGAGACAAAAGAATTTGGAAATTTGGATGATTTAAACATTTTAGGTAAACGAATGCCATTTTTGTAGCAATGTTTTCAATATTTTTTGTCTTTTCGCATTTTTCTGTATTTTTCCGTCTTTTTTTCTCCCCTTTTCTGTCTTTTTCCAAGCCTTTTCAGTTTTCTTTTGTCTTCTTATGTTTTTTTCTGACATTGTGTCATTTTCTATCTTTACTATGTTTTCTCTGGTTTTTGGTTTCTCTATTCTCTTTTGTTTTATTCTCTATTTTCTTTTTATGATATTAACGTTTTTTTTAATTTATTTTTTAATATTTTTTCTGTCTTTTTCTTTATCATGTTATATTTTCTACCCTTTATTATTTTTCTGTCTTTTCCCAAACTTTTTGCTGTTTTATTTAGTCTTTTTCTTTTTTCTTCTGTCTGTATAATGTCTTCTTCAGATTTTAATTTCTGACTGTTTATGTCATTTTCTGTTTTTTTTGCCTTTCACTATGTTTTCTTGGGTTTTCAAATTTTCTTTTCTATTCTATTCTCTTTTCTCTTTTTTCTGTTTTTTCGTAGTTTTTTTGTTTTCAGATTTTTTTTGTTCTTTTTTTTTCTTCTTTTTTCTGCCTGGTTAGATTTCTGACTTTTTCTGTCTGTATTTTTTCTCTATTTTTCTTTCGTTTTGTTTGTCTTTTTTTAATTTTTTTTGTTAACATTTTTTCTGTCTTTATCTGACCTTTTCTGACTTTTTTTTGTATTTTTCTGAGTATTTTGTTTTTATTTTTTCCTGCTTTTTTTCTGTCTTTCCCTGTTTTTCTTTTCTTTTGTGTTTTTTCTGCTTTATCCTGTATTTGTTTTCTTTTTTTCTTATTTATATCCTTTTCTGGCATTTTATGTCTTTTTCTGCCTTTTTACTGCCTTTTCTGTATTTTTTCTGTTGTTCTTCACTTTTTACTGCTTTTTTTTCCCGTACTTATTCCGTTTTTTGCCTTTCTTACTGTTTTTATCTTTTTCTATTTTGTTTATCCTTTCTTACTTTGTCTTAATTTTGTTTTAACTTTTTCTGTCTTTTACTGAGTTTCTTTTTAATCATTGCCTTTTTCTAGCTTTTTTGTCTTACTTTTGCCTTTTTAAGACAATGTTATGATTTTTCTGTCTTTATCGTACCTTTTGTTATTTTTCTGTCTTTTTTTCTTTTTCTGTTTTGTCTTGTTTTTTAATGTATTTTTTCTGTCTTTGTATTTATTTTTCTGTCTTTTCTGACCTTTACAGTCTTATTTTTACATTTTTTTGTCTCTTTATTCTGTCTTCTTTAGTCTTTTTGTGCTTGTTTCTATCTTGTTCTGTATCATTTTTGGGTAATTCTCCGCCAACTCACACAGCAGTTGCCCCGACCCCTCTTCGATTTGCGTGAAACTTTGTCCTAAGGGGTAACTTTTGTCCCTGATCACGAATCCGAGGTCCGTTTTTGATATCTCGTGACGGAGGGCGGTACGACCCTTCCATTTTGAACATGCGAAAAAGAGGTGTTTTTCAATAATTTGCAGCCTGAAACGGTGATAAGATAGAAATTTGGTGTCAAAGGGACTTTTATGTAAAATTAGACGCCCGATTTGATGGCGTACTCAGAATTCCGAAAAACGTATTTTCATCGAAAAAACACTAAAAAGTTTTAAAATTCTCCCATTTTCCGTTACTCGACTGTAAAAATTTGGAACATGTCATTTTATGGGAAATTTAATGTACTTTTCGAATCTACATTGTCCCAGAAGGGTCATTTTTCATTTAGAACAAAATTTTTCATTTTAAAATTTCGTGTTTTTCTAACTTTGCAGGGTTATTTTTAGAGTGTAACAATGTTCTACAAAGTTGTAGAGCAGACAATTACAAAAATTTTGATATATAGACATAAGGGGTTTGCTTATAAACATCACAAGTTATCGCGATTTTACGAAAAAAGTTTTGAAAAAGTTGGTCGTCATCGATCATGGCCGTTCATGGTCACCCGCGACAGACACGGACGACGAAACAAAGAGAAACGCAAAAAGTAACTTTTTCAAAACTTTTTTTCGTAAAATCGCGATAACTTGTGATGTTTTTAAGCAAACCCCTTATGTCTATATATCAAAATTTTTGTAATTGTCTGCTCTACAACTTTGTAGAACATTGTTACACTCTAAAAATAACCCTGCAAAGTTAGAAAAACACGAAATTTTAAAATGAAAAATTTTGTTCTTAATGAAAAATGACCCTTCTGGGACAATGTAGATTCGAAAAGTACATTAAATTTCCCATAAAATGACATGTTCCAAAATTTTTACAGTCGAGTAACGGAAAATGGGAGAATTTTTAAAACTTTTTAGTGTTTTTTCGATGAAAATACGTTTTTTCGGAATTCTGAGTACGCCATCAAATCGGGCGTCTAATTTTACATAAAAGTCCCTTTGACACCAAATTTCTATCTCATCACCGTTTCAGGCTGCAAATTATTGAAAAACACCTCTTTTTCGCATGTTCAAAATGGAAGGGGTCGTACCGCCCTCCGTCACGAGATATCAAAAAACGGACCTCGGATTCGTGATCAGGGACAAAAGTTACCCCTTAGGACAAAGTTTCACGCAAATCGAAGAGGGGTCGGGGCAACTTTTCCCGATTTCGTGTGAGTTGGTAGAGAATTACCCTTTTATCATTTGTTTTGTTTTTTTTTTGTCTGTTTTTCTTTTTTTCTGTCATTTTATTCCTTTTTCTGTCTTTATTACATTTTTGTTCTTTTCCTGTCTTTCCCGTGCTCATACGGTTCTGTCTGTTTTAGTTTTTGTATGCTTTTCCTGTCTGCCCGAGCAGACGGAAATAACTTGGGAATAACATTTTTTGATATTTGAAAATACTAGGCCAATAACATTTTACGTTATTTATAACAACATTTGTTATTCGCCGTTATGATTTTTTTGTTATTTGGTTGTTATTGTAATAACAGACTAATAACATTTTCAGTTATTTTTGAGCAAATCTTTGTTATTATTTTTTGTTATTTTAACAACTAATCCGATCATCCCAATAACAGTTTGAGGTATTCTTCCATAACAAAAAATGTTATTCCAAAGTTGTTTTGGCACTCAATCAATATCAGACCAATAACAAATTTTGTTATGATAACATAAACTGTTAATAAATCCTTATGCAAAAATGGATTTTTCAAGAAGATTCCATAACACTTTCTGTTATTTTACCAGTATTTGTTATTGAAATACCGTAAAACGGGGTGACTTTGATAGCCGGGGTGACTTTGATAGGTTTGCGATTTTTTCGCAAAATGAAGAGTACAATTAAAATACGTGAGGAATGGTTTAGAAACATACTGACCGTGGTAGAGAAGTGTTCAAAGTACCTCAAGAAGAACTTTTCATAAAAGTTTGACAAGTTTAAAAAGTTAGTTAACTATAGTTAAGAAAATGTTAATGAAACTCATTATTTTAAACTTCTCAAAGTGTCTTGATTTTCTCAATGAACATGATTTTTAATCGGTAAACGGAATTCATTTTCGGATTCTTTGGACAATTTTCCACTAGGAGAAGGTTAAAAATGTTTGTAAATAATGAATAATATGTGTTTTTGAAACACAATTAAAAAAAAATCTCCAAATTAAAAGGCAATTTCAGATGAACAAATTTCATGTAAAATGTGAAAACTTGTGATTCGTGCTTCGAATTCAGTATAAAATGCAATATAAATCAATAATTTTACAAACAAAACTAGTTTTAACAAATTTCAGGCGAAATTCCGACTTTTTAACAATTTTACCTAAAATTTATATGTATTTTGCTAAAAAGCTTATACACTTAGTTAACTAAATATAAACATAGATTTTTTTTTTCTTAAAATCTATATCAGCTACTTAAGTGATGGTAAATTTAGCGTACAAATAAAGTTTGAACATCTTAAATATGATTTTAACAAGAAAAACTTTGACTATCAAAGTCACCCCGGAATTAAAACTAAGAAATTTGAACGTAACTATTTTTCTAAACATTATTGAAAAAACTTTTTTTCCGAAATTTTGCATGGACTTTGTGTGGTCTACCCCAGTACATGTTTTAAAATAATAATCTTGAGAAAACCTTACCTGTTGGAAAATATTCTAAAACAAATCGAAATCCTATCAAAATCACCCCGGTTTACGGTAGCATAAATTTTGTTATTACCGTCTGCCCGGGTGATTCTGTTTCATTTCTTTTTCTGTCTTTATTAGTTTTTTGTGTTTTTCTGTCTTTTCCAGTGCTCATTCGATTGACTTTTGTTTTTTTCTGACTGCATTTTTTTGTGTTTCATGTTTTTTGTCTATTTTTAATATCTTTATTTGACTTTTTCTGTTTTATTCTGATTTCTACAGACTTTTCACTCTTTTTAGTCTCTGTATTTATTTTCTGTCTTATCTAAATTTAATTTCCTTTGCATTTTTGCTATTCTTATTTTCTGTTCTTCTGTTCTTCTGTTCTTCTGTTCTTCTGTTCTTCTATTCTTCTGTTCTTCTGTTCTTCTGTTCTTCTGTTCTTCTGTTCTTCTGTTCTTCTGTTCTTCTGTTCTTCTGTTCTTATGTTCTTCTGTTCTTCTGTTCTTCTGTTCTTCTGTTCTTCTGTTCTTCTGTTCTTCTGTTCTTCTGTTCTTTTGTTCTTCTGTTCTTCTGTTCTTCTGTTCTTCTGTTCTTCTGTTCTTCTGTTCTTCTGTTCTTCTGTTCTTCTGTTCTTCTGTTCTGCTGTTCTTCTGTTCTTCTGTTCTTCTGTTCTTCTGTTCTTCTGTTCTTCTGTTCTTCTGTTCTTCTGTTCTTCTGTTCTTCTGTTCTTCTGTTCTTCTGTTCTTCTGTTCTTCTGTTCTTCTGTTCTTCTGTTCTTCTGTTCTTCTGTTCTTCTGTTCTTCTGTTCTTCTGTTCTTCTGTTCTTCTGTTCTTCTGTTCTTCTGTTCTTCTGTTCTTCTGTTCTTCTGTTCTTCTGTTCTTCTGTTCTTCTGTTTTTCTGTGCTTTTTTAATTATGTTTTTGTTAATACTTTATTTTGTTTTCTGTTCCTAAATTTCACTCAAATTGACAATACTGACTTCCAATTTCAGCATTCTTTCCCCCTAACAATCAATCGAATCACATATCCCGTAATCAAAAGAGTTGAGTGACATAAATTTTTAAATTAAAATAAATACCGTCCATCAAAGTCCTGTGATCCTGTCACTGAATTCGAATGATTTGCGATCCAGTCCATTCCCCTCACATCCTACCATCCGTCTATTTTAGGGGGACACTTCTTCCGTGGAAATTCCGAGAGCTCGGCGGAAAAACAAAATAACACATTTCGAAAGAGCACCAGAACAGAGTCATCCATTATCTGGCCCCCTCAACCAGGGGGAAAGGAGGTTGAGGGAAAGTGGAGGGAAGCCATTGCACAGGCAGTGATTTGAATTGCAAATGTGTTTACATCATCACGGATTCGATTCATCGACAAAACAGAAAATTTCGTGGGGGGATTCTTCTCGGTAGCGGGACTCTTTTGTGATGGCGATTCGCGGGAAAATTTTGAGGACTTTTACTGCTAGCATGGGTTTGATGCTGGGGTATGCGATGGGGAGAGAACTCTGTGATGAAAAACAAGTTCTTTATGGTTGGTTGGAAAATGGAAGGAGAAGGGAATCCCCAGATGGATGAGGACTGTGTCAAGTGGATTTAAATTTCTTTGGGGGAATGATTATGGTAATGATTCTATTGACTATTGATTTTTATATGAACAGTTTTAAGACTGTTTTCTGAAACAAACAAATCATGATTGCATGTTCAAATCATTCAAAAATCTTTCCAAAAATAACTGCATTTAAAAACTAAAAACTAAAAACTAAAAACTATAAACTAAAAACTAAAAACTAAAAACTAAAAACTAAAAACTAAAAACTAAAAACTAAAAACCAAAAACTAAAAGCTAAAAACTAAAAACTAAAAACTAAAAACTAAAAACTAAAAACTAAAAACTAAAAACTAAAAACTAAAAACTAAAAACTAAAAACTAAAAACTAAAAACTAAAAACTAAAAACTAAAAACTAAAAACTAAAAACTAAAAACTAAAAACTAAAAACTAAAAACTAAAAACTAAAAACTAAAAACTAAAAACTAAAAACTAAAAACTAAAAACTAAAAACTAAAAACTAAAAACTAAAAACTAAAAACTAAAAACTAAAAACTAAAAACTAAAAACTAAAAACTAAAACTAAAAACTAAAAACTAAAAACTAAAAACTAAAAACTAAAAACTAAAAACTAAAAACTAAAAACTAAAAACTAAAAACTAAAAACTAAAAACTAAAAACTAAAAACTAAAAACTAAAAACTAAAAACTAAAAACTAAAAACTAAAAACTAAAAACTAAAAACTAAAAACTAAAAACTAAAAACTAAAAACTAAAAACTAAAAACTAAAAACTAAAAACTAAAAACTAAAAACTAAAAACTAAAAACTAAAAACTAAAAACTAAAAACTAAAAACTAAAAACTAAAAACTAAAAACTAAAAACTAAAAACTAAAAACTAAAAACTAAAAACTAAAAACTAAAAACTAAAAACTAAAAACTAAAAACTAAAAACTAAAAACTAAAAACTAAAAACTAAAAACTAAAAACTAAAAACTAAAAACTAAAAACTAAAAACTAAAAACTAAAAACTAAAAACTAAAAACTAAAAACTAAAAACTAAAAACTAAAAACTAAAAACTAAAAACTAAAAACTAAAAACTAAAAACTAAAAACTAAAAACTAAAAACTAAAAACTAAAAACTAAAAACTAAAAACTAAAAACTAAAAACTAAAAACTAAAAACTAAAAACTAAAAACTAAAAACTAAAAACTAAAAACTAAAAACTAAAAACTAAAAACTAAAAACTAAAAACTAAAAACTAAAAACTTAAAACTTAAAACTAAAAACTAAAAACCAAAAACTAAAAGCTAAAAACTAAAAACTAAAAACTAAAAACTAAAAACTAAAAACTAAAAACTAAAAACTAAAAACTAAAAACTAAAAACTAAAAACTAAAAACTAAAAACTAAAAACTAAAAACTAAAAACTAAAAACTAAAAACTAAAAACTAAAAACTAAAAACTAAAAACTAAAAACTAAAAACTAAAAACTAAAAACTAAAAACTAAAAACTAAAAACTAAAAACTAAAAACTAAAAACTAAAAACTAAAAACTAAAAACTAAAAACTAAAAACTAAAAACTAAAAACTAAAAACTAAAAACTAAAACTAAAAACTAAAAACTAAAAACTAAAAACTAAAAACTAAAAACTAAAAACTAAAAACTAAAAACTAAAAACTAAAAACTAAAAACTAAAAACTAAAAACTAAAAACTAAAAACTAAAAACTAAAAACTAAAAACTAAAAACTAAAAACTAAAAACTAAAAACTAAAAACTAAAAACTAAAAACTAAAAACTAAAAACTAAAAACTAAAAACTAAAAACTAAAAACTAAAAACTAAAAACTAAAAACTAAAAACTAAAAACTAAAAACTAAAAACTAAAAACTAAAAACTAAAAACTAAAAACTAAAAACTAAAAACTAAAAACTAAAAACTAAAAACTAAAAACTAAAAACTAAAAACTAAAAACTAAAAACTAAAAACTAAAAACTAAAAACTAAAAACTAAAAACTAAAAACTAAAAACTAAAAACTAAAAACTAAAAACTAAAAACTAAAAACTAAAAACTAAAAACTAAAAACTAAAAACTAAAAACTAAAAACTAAAAACTAAAAACTAAAAACTAAAAACTAAAAACTAAAAACTAAAAACTAAAAACTAAAAACTAAAAACTAAAAACTAAAAACTAAAAACTAAAAACTAAAAACTAAAAACTAAAAACTAAAAACTAAAAACTAAAAACTAAAAACTAAAAACTAAAAACTAAAAACTAAAAACTAAAAACTAAAAACTAAAAACTAAAAACTAAAACTAAAAACTAAAAACTAAAAACTAAAAACTAAAAACTAAAAACTAAAAACTAAAAACTAAAAACTAAAAACTAAAAACTAAAAACTAAAAACTAAAACTAAAAACTAAAAACTAAAAACTAAAAACTAAAAACTAAAAACTAAAAACTAAAAACTAAAAACTAAAAACTAAAAACTAAAAACTAAAAACTAAAAACTAAAAACTAAAAACTAAAAACTAAAAACTAAAAACTAAAAACTAAAAACTAAAAACTAAAAACTAAAAACTAAAAACTAAAAACTAAAAACTAAAAACTAAAAACTAAAAACTAAAAACTAAAAACTAAAAACTAAAAACTAAAAACTAAAAACTAAAAACTAAAAACTAAAAACTAAAAACTAAAAACTAAAAACTAAAAACTAAAAACCAAAAACTAAAAGCTAAAAACTAAAAACTAAAAACTAAAAACCAAAAACTAAAAGCTAAAAACTAAAAACTAAAAACCAAAAACTAAAAGCTAAAAACTAAAAACTAAAAACTTAAAACTAAAAACTAAAAACTAAAAACTAAAAACTAAAAACTAAAAACTAAAAACTAAAACTAAAAACTAAAAACTAAAAACTAAAAACTAAAAACTAAAAACTAAAAACTAAAAACTAAAAACTAAAAACTAAAAACTAAAAACTAAAAACTAAAAACTAAAAACTAAAAACTAAAAACTAAAAACTAAAAACTAAAAACTAAAAACTAAAAACTAAAAACTAAAAACTAAAAACTAAAAACTAAAAACTAAAAACTAAAAACTAAAAACTAAAAACTAAAAACTAAAAACTAAAAACTAAAAACTAAAAACTAAAAACTAAAAACTAAAAACTAAAAACTAAAAACTAAAAACTAAAAACTAAAAACTAAAAACTAAAAACTAAAAACTAAAAACTAAAAACTAAAAACTAAAAACTAAAAACTAAAAACTAAAAACTAAAAACTAAAAACTAAAAACTAAAAACTAAAAACTAAAAACTAAAAACTAAAAACTAAAAACTAAAAACTAAAAACTAAAAACTAAAAACTAAAAACTAAAAACTAAAAACTAAAAACTAAAAACTAAAAACTAAAAACTAAAAACTAAAAACTAAAAACTAAAAACTAAAAACTAAAAACTAAAAACTAAAAACTAAAAACTAAAAACTAAAAACTAAAAACTAAAAACTAAAAACTAAAAACTAAAAACTAAAAACTAAAAACTAAAAACTAAAAACTAAAAACTAAAAACTAAAAACTAAAAACTAAAAACTAAAAACTAAAAACTAAAAACTAAAAACTAAAAACTAAAAACTAAAAACTAAAAACTAAAAACTAAAAACTAAAAACTAAAAACTAAAAACTAAAAACTAAAACTAAAAACTAAAAACTAAAAACTAAAAACTAAAAACTAAAAACTAAAAACTAAAAACTAAAAACTAAAAACTAAAAACTAAAAACTAAAAACTAAAAACTAAAAACTAAAAACTAAAAACTAAAAACTAAAAACTAAAAACTAAAAACTAAAAACTAAAAACTAAAAACTAAAAACTAAAAACTAAAAACTAAAACTAAAAACTAAAAACTAAAAACTAAAAACTAAAAACTAAAAACTAAAAACTAAAAACTAAAAACTAAAAACTAAAAACTAAAAACTAAAAACTAAAAACTAAAAACTAAAAACTAAAAACTAAAAACTAAAAACTAAAAACTAAAAACTAAAAACTAAAAACTAAAAACTAAAAACTAAAAACTAAAAACTAAAAACTAAAAACTAAAAACTAAAAACTAAAAACTAAAAACTAAAAACTAAAAACTAAAAACTAAAAACTAAAAACTAAAAACTAAAAACTAAAAACTAAAAACTAAAAACTAAAACTAAAAACTAAAAACTAAAAACTAAAAACTAAAAACTAAAAACTAAAAACTAAAAACTAAAAACTAAAAACTAAAAACTAAAAACTAAAAACTAAAAACTAAAAACTAAAAACTAAAAACTAAAAACTAAAAACTAAAAACTAAAAACTAAAAACTAAAAACTAAAAACTAAAAACTAAAAACTAAAAACTAAAAACTAAAAACTAAAAACTAAAAACTAAAAACTAAAAACTAAAAACTAAAAACTAAAAACTAAAAACTAAAAACTAAAAACTAAAAACTAAAAACTAAAAACTAAAAACTAAAAACTAAAAACTAAAAACTAAAAACTAAAAACTAAAAACTAAAAACTAAAAACTAAAAACTAAAAACTAAAAACTAAAAACTAAAAACTAAAAACTAAAAACTAAAAACTAAAAACTAAAAACTGAAAACTAAAAACTAAAAACCAAAAACTAAAAACTAAAAACTAAAAACTAAAAACCAAAAACTAAAAGCTAAAAACTAAAAACTAAAAACTAAAAACTAAAAACTAAAAACTAAAAACTAAAAACTAAAAACTAAAAACTAAAAACTAAAAACTAAAAACTAAAAACTAAAAACTAAAAACTAAAAACTAAAAACTAAAAACTAAAAACTAAAAACTAAAAACTAAAAACTAAAAACTAAAAACTAAAAACTAAAAACTAAAAACTAAAAACTAAAAACTAAAAACTAAAAACTAAAAACTAAAAACTAAAAATGTTTAATGTTTAATGTTTAATGTTTAATGTTTAATGTTTAATGTTTAATGTTTAATGTTTAATGTTTAATGTTTAATGTTTAATGTTTAATGTTTAATGTTTAATGTTTAATGTTTAATGTTTAATGTTTAATGTTTAATGTTTAATGTTTAATGTTTAATGTTTAATGTTTAATGTTTAATGTTTAATGTTTAATGTTTAATGTTTAATGTTTAATGTTTAATGTTTAATGTTTAATGTTTAATGTTTAATGTTTAATGTTTAATGTTTAATGTTTAATGTTTAATGTTTAATGTTTAATGTTTAATGTTTAATGTTTAATGTTTAATGTTTAATGTTTAATGTTTAATGTTTAATGTTTAATGTTTAATGTTTAATGTTTAATGTTTAATGTTTAATGTTTAATGTTTAATGTTTAATGTTTAATGTTTAATGTTTAATGTTTAATGTTTAATGTTTAATGTTTAATGTTTAATGTTTAATGTTTAATGTTTAATGTTTAATGTTTAATGTTTAATGTTTAATGTTTAATGTTTAATGTTTAATGTTTAATGTTTAATGTTTAATGTTTAATGTTTAATGTTTAATGTTTAATGTTTAATGTTTAATGTTTAATGTTTAATGTTTAATGTTTAATGTTTAATGTTTAATGTTTAATGTTTAATGTTTAATGTTTAATGTTTAATGTTTAATGTTTAATGTTTAATGTTTAATGTTTAATGTTTAATGTTTAATGTTTAATGTTTAGTGTTTAATGTTTAATGTTTAATGTTTAATGTTTAATGTTTAATGTTTAATGTTTAATGTTTAATGTTTAATGTTTAATGTTTAATGTTTAATGTTTAATGTTTAATGTTTAATGTTTAATGTTTAATGTTTAATGTTTAATGTTTACATGCTTAGAGGTTTTTTTCTGTGTTGGCACTCGGAGGAAAAGCGATGATACTGAAACTAAACTTCATCCCATGCTGTGGCACTGACCGCTTAGCTTCGTCCATTCAGAAATCCTGGATCTCGCTTCCCCTTCTAAACGCTAGAAATCTTTTCTGGATCTGCTCCATGAATTATCCATGGAAGTCGTTTAGCCTGGACACTTCCCAAAGCTTTCATTGCGATTATTCCGTTGACTTCCTCCCCCTGATGCTACATCAACGAGCGAAGTCATCCGTAACGGCGATGGTGGCTGGACGCAGAAATTATTTATGGTCATAATATGATGGTCATTAGATCGCAAATCAAAAGTGGATTTCCAAGCAGAGTTCAGGGTGGCCGACCAAGTTACCAGCCAGAAGTGTAGAATATTGCAGTGTTTGCAGTTCTGCTCACTGCAGGAGTCCCCTTTTCTTGGAATCCTGTTTTACGATGGCCTCCGTGGAGTGTCTCATCCCTAAGAATCTTCGCAGGAATCTTTCTACGGGAAAACAATCCCATTTTTCGTTATGATTTATTCCAGATTGCTGTTTCAAGTCACGGGAAATCCTCGAGGGCGAAAGCAACAAAAAGAAAATCACTGAAACGAGACAACCATTTTCAATCAATTTCGTCTCAATGTTCTTGTCGGGACATTTCTTTGAAGATTCTACTTCTTAAAGAAAAGCACAAAAGAACTCACCTCCTCTCTGCATTCAAAAGAGGGATTTCCCATTCATTGTTTCGAGCAAACATTAATGAGTGATTTCGAGATGCTGGTACGAGCTGACAAGTGCACTTTTCTCGTCTTCTCAGTCTGAATGAAATCTCTGGCGGTGAGAGATTCGCTTTTTTTCGGTGGGTGGGGGAGGCTTTTGTTTGCACTCACATCACCGTCATCATCCGCTGAACCATTGTTGTGCAAACAACATCATCAGGATTTCTCTTTTTTTCTTGTTGTTGGCTGATTTCTGCTCTCGAAGGATGCTGGTGACAAACACATGCGACGGGCTTTTTTCCACCGAACAAATAGAAAATGTTGCAGAAAAAGGGAAACTTTTTTTTCTCCTCCCACTTGACAATGTATCCTCATTGAGAAAGTCAGCGTGGATTCGCCATTTTTGTAAAGTTTTATTGTTCAGCGAAATAAGTGGTTTTGCTCTTTTTGACAGTTTAAGGAAGGTTGGAAATGTAAAAGAAAAAAGTTTCAGCTTTGTTTATAATATTGATCTCTTTTTTATTTTATTCAACCAACATATAAAACACATTTTGGTAGATTGGCATTATCTCATACTATCTTGTGATTGTGGATTAAAAAATATATTAAGTCAGAAACTATCCAAAACAAATTACCATATATCTCCATTACGCGCACTTCCGCCAGAATCGCACTGCATAAAACAAATCCTTTTTATCACGCTTCAACCACCAAAGCTTGCAAAACTAATAGTTCTTAAAATTATAAATAAATCATAAGTCCCATTATCAGCAACAGCAGCATCATCAGTACCGTGGCCAGCTTCTCACCCCCTTCGTTCCAGCTCAAGGAGGCCTCCCCAGTTTAAAGTCCTTCCGGCTTGTGCCAACCCGAGGACAAACGAGGCGATGCTTTCTCCTTCAAATTCATAAATTATATTTTCTCCATCAAGGCGAGTCCCCTTCTCGCTGGCCGAACAACAAGTAACGAAAAAAATGCACTATTTTAAAATTTATGAAACTACAATCAGTGTCGAGGGGTTGCTTCACTGGTTTTATTTCCATTCTGGTGTGAGAACTCGAGATGAAAAGCCGTTGCTGCTGTGGTGGTACTTCAATCGTGTTTTCAGCCTGAATTTATGCCAAAGAATGTGTCCCCCGTTGATGCGCGTGATATTTGCGTCAGGTCGCGGGGGTTGAACGAACGAACGAACGAACAAAAAAAAAAGATATTCCAAAAACCGTTTTGTGGGGTTGAATATTGTTTTTCGTTACGGGAAGTTGTCCCTTTTTTCGAAAAAAAAGGGGATTCCAGAGCAGGAATATTGCATCGTACATCATAAAAGTATTGTGTGCAGTGCAGGATTGCGGGGGTGTGGAGATCACAAAGTCATCCTCCCCCAGGATGGGACACTCAGTTTTTAGGAGTTTTGTGTTATAACGCACAAAAACACAAGCGTTGCTTGATTTATGGACGCAGTTTTTATGTGGGCCTTTCTGGAGCTTCCTTCTACACTTCTCCAGCTGGAAATCTAGTGCGGATTCCGATGCGTAAGTAATTGAAATCTCCCGGGGTGTGCTATTTGGAGGGGTTTGAAAAACAGTTTCATTGAGAAGTTGAAAAACTTTATTGCATTGGATTTGGCTGCAATAACTGAAAACAATAAACAGATCTCTTTTCATATTTATTCTATTTTTTCAAAACTTTTAAACTTTTAAACTTTTAAACTTTTAAACTTTTAAACTTTTAAACTTTTAAACTTTTAAACTTTTAAACTTTTAAACTTTTAAACTTTTAAACTTTTAAACTTTTAAACTTTTAAACTTTCAAACTTTTAAACTTTTAAACTTTTAAACTTTTAAACTTTTAAACTAAAACTTTTAAACTTTTAAACTTTTAAACTTTTAAACTTTTAAACTTTTAAACTTTTAAACTTTTAAACTTTTAAACTTTTAAACTTTTAAACTTTTAAACTTTTAAACTTTTAAACTTTTAAACTTTTAAACTTTTAAACTTTTAAACTTTTAAACTTTTAAACTTTTAAACTTTTAAACTTTTAAACTTTTAAACTTTTAAACTTTTAAACTTTTAAACTTTTAAACTTTTAAACTTTTAAACTTTTAAACTTTTAAACTTTTAAACTTTTAAACTTTTAAACTTTTAAACTTTTAAACTTTTAAACTTTTAAACTTTTAAACTTTTAAACTTTTAAACTTTTAAACTTTTAAACTTTTAAACTTTTAAACTTTTAAACTTTTAAACTTTTAAACTTTTAAACTTTTAAACTTTTAAACTTTTAAACTTTTAAACTTTTAAACTTTTAAACTTTTAAACTTTTAAACTTTTAAACTTTTAAACTTTTAAACTTTTAAACTTTTAAACTTTTAAACTTTTAAACTTTTAAACTTTTAAACTTTTAAACTTTTAAACTTTTAAACTTTTAAACTTTTAAACTTTTAAACTTTTAAACTTTTAAACTTTTAAACTTTTAAACTTTTAAACTTTTAAACTTTTAAACTTTTAAACTTTTAAACTTTTAAACTTTTAAAAAAAATTGGTGATTTTTTTTTGACTTTATTTTTTTGTCACTTAAACTTGATTTGCAAAAAAAAAACTATATTTTTATTTTTTGGTTTGTTTTAGAGGACATAAAATGCAAATTTTTCAGAAATTTCCAGGTCGTATAAAAAATCTTTGACCTAGCTATAAATTTTTAAATCATAATTGATTTTTTCAAAAAATCTAGAAATCGGTCGCAAAAATTCTTCAACTTTTCAATTTTTCGATATACAGCCATGCCTCGGTTTTGCACGCCTCGGTTTTGCACTGCCCCGGTTTTGCACCGTTCAGCTGCCTCGGTTAAGCACGGCCCAGTGCTTAACTGAAGCACAGAGCTTATGGGATTTTGGCTATATGGGAGACATTGGCTATAATTCTATGAATAATCATGCAAACATCAGAAAATTATAGTGTTTTGGAATCGGGATGATGTCAGCTATCCATTAAAATTTTTATTTCAAGAAAATTTTCACAAAAATACGTATTTTTCCTGTATTTTGAAAATGCATATATTTTTTTCTCTAAAGAAACCAAAAATATATTGTTATTGCAATATATGTACCAAATGATCAGGTTTTTTCATACATTTTGGATGTAACAATAACATTTTTAGAAAATACTCAAAATTTTCACAAAACTACGTATTTTCGAAAAAAATACTCAAAATTTCCGTTTTTACAACCTTTTGAATTAAATTGAAGCATAGTTTCAATCTTCCTGCTCAGCGGATTTCGCCAGAAGGAGAAGACGATGATCACAATACCAAATGAACACAAAGCGATCTAAATATACTGTTTTCAGGCTGGAATAGATACCAAACTGTCACACGTAGCACTACGGTGGTTTGAGATATCTAGAAGCTCAAGGACACATGACGATAAAAAGTAACAATTAATGAACAAATCTCAACCATTTTTTTTCGAAAAAAACGTAGTTTTGTGAAAATTTGAGTATTTCTACAAATTTGTGTTTTAACTTTTGAAATGTATAAAAAAAATCCTGAAAATTTGATGCCTCTTGTGTAAAACAGAAATTTTGAGTATTTTTTTTCAAAAATACGTAGTTTTGTGAATACTTTGAGTATTTTCATTTTTTTAATAACTTTCGAAATGTATGAAAAAATCCCGATCGCTTGAAACGCACATTGTAAAAACGGATTTTTTTTTGTTTTGTGAAAATGTTGAGTATTTTCTAAAAATGTTTTTATTAAATTTGAAATTTATGAAAAAATCCCGATCGTTTGATACCTGTATTGTAAAAATTTAAATTTTGAGTATTTTTTCGAAAATACGTAGTTTTATGAAAATTTTGAGTATTTTCTAAAACTGTTGTTATTAAATTCGAAATGTATGAAAAAATCCCGATCGTTTGATACCCATATTGTAAAAATTGAAATTTTGAGTATTTTTTCGAAAATACGTAGTTTTGTGAAAATTTTGAGTATTTTCTAAAAATGTTGTTATTACATTCAAAATGTATGAAAAATCCCGATCGTTTGATACCCATATTGTAAAAATTGAAATTTTGAGTATTTTTTTTCGAAAATACGTAGTTTTGTGAAAATTTTGAGTATTTTCTAAAAATGTTATTGTTACATCCAAAATGTATGAAAAAAAACCTGATCATTTGATACCCATATTGAAATAACAATAAATTTTTGGTTACTTTAGAGAAAAAATATGCATTTTCGAAATACAGGAAAATTACGTATTTTTGTGAAAACTTTCATGAAATAATAATTTTAATGGATAGCTGACATCATCCCGATTCCAAAACACTATAATTTTCTGATGTTTGCATGATTTTTCGTACGATTAAAGCCAATGTCTCCCATATAGCCAAAATTCCATAAGCTCTGTACCTCGGTTATGCACGCCTCGGTTTTGCATCCCCCATATAAGGTGCTAAACCGAGGCACGACTGTAAAATCAAATTTGCAATCAAAAAGTACTTCAGTGAAATTTTCATAAAGTGCACCGTTTTCAAGTTAAACCCATTTTTAAGTAACTTTTTTGAAAACAGTCGCAGTTTTTTATTATTTTACACATGTTTGCCCACTCTAGACAAAAATATTTTTGAAAAGCTGAGAAAATTCTTTATATTTTGCGATTTTAAACTTCGTTGATACGACCCTTAGTTGTTATGCAAAGGTTTAAAAACATGTAAATTGATGTTTTCCAAATATCACCCAAACGACCCACCATTTTCTAACGTCGATATCTCAGCAACTAATGGTCCGATATACAATGTTAAAATATGAAACATTCGTGAAATTTTCCGATCTTTTCAAAAACAATATTTTCTTGGCTTAAAAAATTTGAAATTATATTTTTTGAAAGTTCGGAAAATTTCACGAATGTTTCATATTTTAACATTGTATATCGGACCATTAGTTGCTGAGATATCGACGTTAGAAAATGGTGGGTCGTTTGGGTGATATTTGGAAAACATCAATTTACATGTTTTTAAACATTTGCATGGCAATATCTCACCAACTAAGGGTCGTATCAACAAAGTTCAACAAAGCAAAACATAGAGAAATTTTTTCAAAAATATTTGTTTCAAAAGTGGGTAAACATGTGCACTTATTTAAAAAAATGAAAAACTGCGACTATTTTCAAAAAAGTTACCTAAAAATGGCTTTAACTTGAAAACGGTGAGCATTATCCAAATTTCACTGAAGTACTTTTTGATTGCTAATTTTATTTTACATCGAAAAATGAAGTTGAAAAATTTTTGCGATCAATATTTGGATTTTGTGAAAAAAATCAGAATTTTTTAAAAAATTCATAACTCGGTCAAAAATTTTTTGCACAACCTGGAAATTTCTGAAAAGTTCGCATTTGATGTCCTCTAAAACATATAAAAAATAAAGGTTTTTTTTTGCAAATTAAGTTAAATAAAAAATCACCAAAACTGTTTTTACCGTGTAACATTTTTTTTCCAGTGTAGTGTGTATCCATACCTACAACTTTGCCGAAGACACTAAATTGATCAAAAAATTCATTCAAAAGAAACAGATTTTTGAATTTTCACATATCATTTTTGTATGGCCAGCTGTCAAATTTGTTTGGAAAATTATATGAACGAACTAATGATGCAAAATGCCTTCTTTAGGCATCCCAAAGGCACCACAAAAGTTTCAGTCGGATTAAAAAATACAAAAAAAAATCGAATGACCGAAATCAGAGAGAACTGCTCAATAGTCATGTTTTCAAACCTGCTTACTAACAAATTCAAATTTCAAACTTCATAACTACTAACTAACAAATCGTACGTTCGCCTTTTGTACAAAACATAATTACAAGTATTAGCAGCATCGTCACCCTCATCCATCGTCATAATCCAAATCCTGGCTTTCAGCGAAGGAACTCTTCAAGCCGGAAGAGGGTGGCTTACCACCAGAAACAACCCCCAAAATTTTGCGCCACTACCACGATAGTGTTATGGCAACAATCTTTCCAGCGCAAACCAAAAGGGGAAGAAATCCTGCTGGCACTGGTATTTTCACCATAGTCAGTGTCATAAAATCAGCTGGCTTCTCGAGCGAAAGATTTGCCCGGACGTTTCTTCCACCCTGCTCAAAGGGGAAAAATCTTTTGTCTCGACCGTCCTCCAGTGGAAATAATTGCTTTATGAGACGTTAGGAAGTTAGTACCGAGTGCCGAGCTAGTCAGGGGGTATTTCGCCTTAAGCGTTGAAAGTTTGGAGCGTGTCTCAATAGTTTTACGCAAAGTTTGATGTTTGAGAGGTCGTTAAAATTAAAACTTTGCTCGTTGGTTAAGAGTCATGACACTGGATGGTATCCTTGGGGAGATATGATAATTTTTATATCTTTGCTTAGTAACACCCCAGGAACTGATGGTGATCAAATGAGTCACTTGAAATTGCGTGTAGTAATTTGGAATTTCTAAATTTCTTTTATTTCACAAAATTCTTCAGTTAATCAAATTGGCTTTTACATTCAGAATATCTTTAAATTTTTATCAGTTCTTGTCGACAAGTTTGGAATAAATTAAGTTGTCTTTGAGTTTGTCAAGCCATCCAATATCAATTTTTAGCTTGGCACGTAAAATGCCAAATGGACAGTAAAACATCGCTAGAAAAAACAAACGGAGCAATTTTCTACAAAAACCACTAAGCAGATTTAATTTTTACGACTGACCAGCTTTATCCTTCACATTTCCCCCACCAAAATGGAGGAGAATCTTTTTTTTTTTTGGTTTCATCATCCGACCAGACATATAATTCGCGAAGCAAACAAAAATATCCTCCGGCAGGTATTTATAACTGGCACACATCAAGTGGGGTGGAGCATTTTATCTGCCGGAAAGGAAGTGGCCAACAGGCAGCTGCCTCGAACCACATCGCGTCACCACGCGACCACAACTCTGGGCAGAAAGGAGAGTTGAGTGAAGTCCGTAAAAGTGCAGACGAGCGAAAAATTTCCTTAAAATGAGCAGCAGCAGTAGCAGAACACAGGAAGCTTAACTGGAGTCATTCGCTTTTTGCGCTGGCACGGCGTTCTTTAAAAAAACAAATATTTCGGAAAAATTGATTTTGTGTTTTTGAAAATTATTGATATTGAAAAACGAGCGAGGATTCCCTGAAATCGGTCATTTTTGAACGTCTCAATTTCCGGGAAATTCGTTTGATTACTATGCCGCCATAATTAAGTCAATAATGCTGTAATTTGCTAAACTACAAAAAGCCAATAACTGTAGTCGATTAAATGTTATCAAAACCACCGAGCTAAGGAGCCCAACGTGTTTACATTAAAAAATAATTAGCTGGTGTAGTCCTTAAATTTAAATAAAATGAGATGAATTTCTCATGTTTGCCAGGTTAAGGATTTGAAATGTGTAACAAAAGGTCGAATGCCAAAAGGTCGACGGGACAAATGATCGAAAGTGCACAAAACGTCGAAAGGACAAAACGTCGAAAGGAAAAAAGGTCGAATGTTTTTTGTTTTGTTTTAAATATATGAATAATCTCAAAGATCTTTTGGAGAGAACGACTTTTTTTGAAAGATTTACTTATGTTTTAAAGAATGGAAAAATATTACGACAATCAAAAACAGGTTATTAACTCACAAAATATTATATCTGTCGGGCTTTTTTTTAGATCAGCTCTTGTTCAAAAGAATGAATTATCTCACTAAAATATTACAACCATCAATAATAGTTTGTTTATATAGAATGAAGCATCTCTTTAAGTATTTTTCAGACTTTTCTTTAAAAAAGTACTGCTCATGTTTCAAAGAATTGAACAACTTAAAAAATATCACGACAATCAAGAATTTTTTACTTGGAAGGTTGAATATTACCTCTTTAATGATGCAATTTGACCTCAATTTAGACTGAAAAAAGTTACATTACACTGGAAAAGTGGTATGTATAATACATTTTCAGAAGAAAAATTACACATAAAAAATGAACCCCTTCCCAGATGAATTTTTATATATAGGCCGAAACCCAAATATGAGCTTTCACTTTGAAGTTTAAATGGGATTTAATCCGTAAAATCAGTCCATTTTGGGTTTTGCCAGGGTTGAGCCCTTTAACGATTTTTGCTTATTTTTTTTAAAAAAACATCACGAGCTCATAGTTCGTGTTCCAGGGAACAACTTTGCCGAAGAGTGCAGTGCAAGAGGATACGTCAACTATTAAGAATGTTACAGAATTTATAACGCCATCGCTGAAAATATTAACTTTTGCTTCACTCTCTTCTGGCAGCACTTGCTGCTACTGCAGAAAAGATTGAAGAAGGCGTCGCGAAGCCCATGCAATCAAGCAAGCTGATGGTTGCCAGAAGAGCTTGAAAAAATGTTTAAGTTTAAAACGGCGATGTTATAAATTCTGTAACGTTTTTGATAGCTGACGAATCTTTTTTTGTTGCATCCTACTGCTCATGTTTGACAGCATGGAATAACTCACAACATTATTTACAATTCATCACTATAATTCATAATTAAAAAAAATCACAGAAAAATACAGATTTGTTTGAAAGAAAATAAATACTACAACAATATTTTAGAAGTCTGACTTTTTTGCATGTTTTTGCTTGATCTTCACATTTTTTACAAAAGAATAATACCATTATTATTTTTAAAAAATGATTGCGGGCATAGTCTGATACAATTCGAAAATTGCTACATACTCATTTAAACTTAAAGTATAGAAAATATTAGTGAAAAACATATCCAGAAATGACACTAGAATAATTACATTTTAAAAAATTTGGCAAAGTAACAAAAAAAAAGGCAACACTTACACCTTTGAAATTTTCATAAAACTATAACAGTTCATCTTTCCAATGCTTTTTAAAATTGTAATTTTGTAGATCAAAGGATTAAAGATAGCATGATTGTATTTTAACTGTATACAAATTAAAAAATTTATGAATCATTATTTCTTTACACATAGGAATAAAAAAATGTATGAAAATCAGTCATAGTGGATTTGTAACAAAAAATGTTACATTTTATAGCAGCAAGCTCGTATGTCAATTTTTCCCAAGTCAGCGAATTGCAGGTGGACTTCGATCAGAAAAAATCACCAAAAATCAATTTATCAACCAATTTTGGAACTTTAAAAAGCACTGTAAAAAACTGACAAAACTAACTTGTTTTATGAGACTTTAACAATGTTTTTTTTAAATATCAGTTAACAATGACTATAAATTTTGGCTGTGTTTTCGCTATCATTTTCTATATTTTATAATTAAAATCGGGAAAAGTTGCCCCGAACCCTTTTTTTCGTAAAATCGCGATAACTCGTGATGTTTATAAGCAAACCCCTTATGATTACATATCAATTTTTTTGTAATTGTCTCCTCTACAACTTTGTAGAACATTATTACTTTAAAAAATAACCCTGCAAAGTTTAAAAAAACACGAAATTTTAAAATGAGAAAATGACCGATCTAGGTAAAAGGTAAAAAATCACAAAATTTCATATTACAGAAAATTTATTGAATCCACTAAAAAGATGGTTTTCAATCACTCCTGAAAGTTTCATGAAGATATTACATGATTAAACTGAGTTAGAGACGATTTCAAGCTCAACATTTTGGCGAGGGCAAAGCGGACTGTCAAACCTTCTGAGCGTTTTTCTCGAAACACCCAGTTGATTTACGGGTGCCACGATATCTTGAGATGGGATGGACCAAATTGGCTAAAATTTGGGGTGAAGACTCCCAAGACATATCCCGTGTACATGACGAAGCCCGATATTGAAATTATGCTTAAAAAAAACAAAAATCAAAAACAGATGATTTTTTATATGAAAAATACAAACATATTTTTATATTTTTTTTTAAATAAGTTCATGCACACAGGACCAGTTTATCGACTCTTCGCCAAAATTTTGAGTCGATTTGGTCAACGCAGTGTTGAGATATCGTGGCACCCGTTTTTTGAAACTGCTAACTTTAAATAGCTATAGATTCGAAAAGTACATTCAATTTTCCTTAAAATGGCATGATATAAAAAAAAAATACAGTTGGGTAACGAAAAATGGCTGATTTTTAAAACTTTTTTAAGTGTTTTTTTTTTCGATGAAAAATACGTTTTTTTTTAATTTTGAGTATCTTCATCTAGGGTGAATCGGGACTACAGTCTGAATAGGGACAGCAGTGTTTAGAACACTTAAAGATTTGAAATTTGGAAATGGTTGTACACATTTTGTTGGTCTGAGTCTGTTCTATCCGAAAAATCAAAATATTGGTTAAAACTGCTGTCCCAATTCGCCAGTCGACGGTTCGCCATCTAATCGGGCGTCCAATTTAACATAAAAGTCCCTTTGACACCAAATTTTTATCTCATCACCGTTTCAGGCTGCAAATGATTGAAAAACACATCTTTATTCGCATGTTCAAAAATTGAAGGGGTCGTACCGCCCGTCCGTCAAGCGATATCAAAAAACGGACCTCGCATGCATGATCAGGGACAAAAGTTACCCTCTGAGACAAAGGTTCACGAAAATCGAAGAGCGGTTGGGGCAACTTTTCCTGGTTTTGTGTGAGTTGGTAGAGAATGACAAACAAAATAATAATAAAAATTATTAATGAAGGGTTCTAAATTTGACTTGTTTCTGTGTTTAAAAAATTGTAAATTTTCGTTGTGTTTTCCTCTAACATTTTCTGTGCCAGTATGATTTTTTACAATTCCAATGATAAAGATAAACTAGTGCAAATTAAAATACTACAAATTAAACCAAAACACATGAAACAGGCGAAGGAAGGTAGAACAAAACTTGCTTAAAATGACATCCTGAGCACGGAAAAAATTATAGTTTTTTATGCATTTGAGGGTTAATAGAACACACCGTGACGTGGTGGTTTCGCGCCCGGAAGCGCTGTAAACCCATCTTGGCCTCCACCGCCGCCGCCGCCACAATTACGTCGGATGAAATCGTCTTAGTGGTCAGGCACACCTGTCCTGATTACGATGATGGTGTTTGTTGGTGGCTGCTGTTTTCTACTGGGATTCGTGTGCACTTCCGTTGCTTGACGGCAAGAGCCATTGTGCTTCATGTTACATATTTAATTAAAAGTTTATTCTCGAACTGAAACAACTCCTGCTGGTTGGTTTCGTGATATCTCTTGCTGCTTAGATGAGGAACAAATGAAGACCTGGGGTTATCATAATTGAGCAGGGCAGGGAAAAACAATCCTTATTGAGTTGTTGGTTATAAGTGTGTGATTGTTGATGTAATAAAGATGTTTTGTTAAGCTTTTTGTCTTTACCAACATTTGAGATAAATTTGGTGTACATAACATAAAACTCCGAATCCGGAGGTGTAGTTATAAGCGTGGTTGCCATTCAGAAAGTCAGGTGGAGGTGGAGTCGCTGGTAGGCACTTGGACTCACAATCCATAGGTCGTCAGTTAGAATCCCGGGGTGAATAGAAGCTTAGGTATAAAAAGAGGCTTGCAATTGACTCAACAATCAAGCCTTTGGACACCTAGTTTCAAGTAAGAATCTGCGAATCGAGAACGCCAATGCAATGCTGTAGAGCGAGCAATTTGATTTTTTTTACACAAATCAGTTCAAGAATTAACTTAAAAATTATTTGACATGTATTCCAAGCTATCATTCCCAAATCGATAAGAAATGATTTCTTTCTACTAGAAATAGTCATTTTCTGATCGGGAACCCGATGCACTCAAACAACAATGCATCACTTTTTTAACAAACAAATCTCACCACCCGATTCTGTAAAACAATAGAAAAACAGGAAAAGTTGCCTCTTCCCAGCCAACAAACCGTGGTACTCGCACTTGTGTTCCCAGAAGCGATTATTTCCACATTGAAAACTTTTCCTGCCACCGGCGACAACCAACCTGCAGGACGACCACAACCAGCAGCCAGCAGAGTTTTCCTGTGCGGATCAAACACAATGAAGTCATCCTGGTGAAAAATGTGCAACAAGGATTAACAATGTTAAATACCTTGTTTTACGCTTTTGCCCCATTCTCTGGCTTTAATTCTTCCCTCCCCCAGGTGCAGGGTGGTAGCTCTGCACTTGAGGGGGTGGCGGGGAAAAGTGTATCATCGTTTTATGCGCTTTTCCGTTGGCTTGAAGGGGTGGGGGGAGAGGAAAATTACTTTCGGATGGCGCACAAAAACCATTCGGAAAAGTGTGCCGAAGGAGGGAGCGGGGTGGGAAAAAATGAAACTCCTGGTTTTTCATGAATCTGTGTGTGTGTGTGAGCAACTATGAATCTTCTTTATGAATGTTTTAATTGTTGTCACTAGGAGGAGATTGTTGAGAAGGGTGGGAGGGATGAAACTGCAACCAACCTGCAGCGAAGTGCAAAGTGAGTTGTGGAAGCTTTTCGGCCGCTGGCTCTGAAGCATTGCATCCACACCGGAAGTGGGACTAGTGCAGTTTGCTGCTACGGAGGAGGATATGCCAGCTTTCCAGCGTGGAGGTTTTGCAGCAACTGTGTGGGAATTCCAACGTTGTTTTGGGGACTTTTTTGGGAAGAGGTCAATGACAGTAGGATGTTAGCAATACTTTAAAATTTATTAAAAATAGTTTTTCAATATTAAAACAAAATCAAATCACAACGATAACAATAGTTCTACATAAAATGAACGATAGCTCATTTAAAAAAATAATTCTAATTCGACTTAATTCAACCATATCATTTTAAGTTTTCCATACAGTTATCCAACATATTCGGAACAGCCACAAATTCGAACCACTTTTGTGATAATTTGTCAATAGCATGCCAAATACAGCTATTCTGTCGACCCTACCATTTTAAGTAAAAAAAGTACTTTTAAAACAAACAAAACTGCATCTCAAGACTATTTCATTCCAAGCAGCAAAACACTGCCTCCAAATTGCCTGTTCCATAATTGTGGGATGGTATTGTGTCTCCCATAATTGTGGAACAACTGAATTTAACTGATATTGTTACGAACAAAGCTATCAGACCATTCATAATACATAACTTAGCTTGAGTTTCGTTGGTTTCATTATTTCGTAAAAATTATGTACTCATGGAGAGAACCAAAGTTTGTTTACAACCGTAAGAAAAAAGTGTTCCGAATTTGTTGATATCAAGGGTCAAAATTTTTCTTCAAAAAATGGATAAAAAAATAAAAAAATTGCAGTTGTTCGATACAGCATTCTAAAGATCGCATAAAAAGCTTTCAAATGAAGGTAAAAGCGAATCACTAGGATCAATTATTGATTTTCTATGATTTTTTGAACATTGGCCGATCGTAAACTGTTCCGAACATGAGGGATGACTGTACATTAGGGTGCCCAGAATATGGGACATTTTCTCAAAACCTCGCTCCACAAGCTGAATATTGTTCCTTGGCTTATTTTAGTACTCTGGGTCAAATATGAGCAAAATCGGTCAACATTTACCCATTGATACTCGAAGGTGAAGTTTGTATAAGAAAAATCGAAAAAATGTATGGAAAACCCAATTTTTTTACGGTTTTGTCGGCAGGGAGCGCTACTTCCGTCCAAATATTCTTAAAAGTGAGATACCCATTGGATTCTACAACTTTGTAGAACATTTCAAAGCTGTAAAACTCAATCCTGAAAAGTTATTAGCGATTTAAAAAAGTCATTTTTGTATGAAAACATTTTTTTCTCAAACTTAAGGCTCGGGTATCAATGGGTTAATCGCAACCAATTTCGCTCAAAATTTGCCCAGATGCTTGAAATAACCCAAAAAACCGTTTTCCGCTTGTGGATCAAGGGGTTATTTCTTCTGGGCACCCTACTGTACATTCACTAAGAATATACATTTTTGAAAATCTAACAAGTTTCACAATAAGATAGGTATTCAAAAATGTTCACAAAAATCCGTACTCAAAAGTTCTCAAACTTTCATAATTTTAAATATGGGTATCAAACGATGCGAAATTTTGTATGCTCTTTCCTTTTATTAGAGTTTTTTTTGTAAAATACTAAAATTTAAGAAAATGCTATTTTTATGGAGAGCACTTATTTTTTAAATTTGCAATATGACTAGAGGATGACGAGCGGGAATTCCCGGGAAAAAAATCCCGGGAAATCGACCATTTTTGAACTTCTCGATTCCCGGGAAATTCGGTCGAGACTCCCGGGAAATTTTATACTTAGCAAAATTATATAAACTAATCAGAAAATTATTTGAAAAATTCTCAATTCTTGGAAGTTCAATGTTCTATATGTCCAAGTTCGAATAAACCAATGCTTCTCTGACCTTCTTATTCAGAAAGTCTAAAAATTAACTTGTCGCAAATTCGAATAACTATAATTGAGAGAAGCCAAAAACAATTGGACCCCAAAATTTAAAACGAAATCTTAAGTTGTTTTTTAAATTATTTTTATTTATTATTTCTATAAGAGGGAAAAGCTTTTTCAAAATAAATTCAATTTCCATATCCTTTCTCGAGGGTAGGAATCAACCCTACAATGAAATAAAAAAATAGTACCAAATTCCTTTATTCTAGGAATTTTGCCTCTTTTCCTTATTTAGTAATCGGGTTTTTTGGATTACTTAATAAGAAAAGGAGCCAAAATTTCTAGAATTTAGGAATTTGATCCTTTTATTTTTTTTTTTCAGTGTAGGGTAATTTCGATGTATCAAGGTATGTAATTTCCTTTTTTGATGTCAATAAGTCATTTTGCGTTTCACGTTAACCTCAATATTCAATTATATTTTGGAAAAACAATTGTGAACATTCGGGTTTCCTGATAACTGTAAATATTTCTTCAATTATTATATACAGTTGACCCTAAATAGGAAAAAAAGCATATTGCAAATTTCTCGATTCTGGTAAATTATATATTTGCTTTTTTTGACAAAGGACTTTGTTTTAAAGCTCTATCTGCGGTGTCAATGCAAAATTTTTCGAAAATGTAGCGTTACCGTCGCAAGCCCTCGGCGTGACATTCTGTTTCTGTTGCGTAGATGCCGTGAAAACTATTTAAGCTAAAAGTTAGCCTCTGGAGGATTTAGTGTCCATCAGACTTTCATCAAAGACGGACCTTACGTTGGGAATTTTATTGCTCACACACACACACGCAGGTGGTGCACGAACTTGCGAGGAGGTCCAAGAAGTTATTGACGGTAGCCAGGTCACCGGAATACCGAAATTATTGGGAACAATTTGGTAGGATATCGGTCACACCCGGAGTGGCCAGTGCCCTGTGGGAAGGTTCTACCGGGAGGACATTTACGGAACCATACAAATTTGGGCAATATGGGTATCAAAATTCATGGTTTTTGATACTGGTAATGAAAATGGCCATTTTGGCAGGATTGGCCACACCCGGAGTGGCCATTGCCCTGAGGGAAGGTTCTACCGGGAGGACATTTACGGAACCATACAAATTTGGGCAATATGGGTATCAAAATTCATGGTTTTTGATGCTGGTAATGAAAATGACCATTTTGGCAGGATTGGCCACACCCGGAGTGGCCATTGCCCTGAGGGAAGGTTCTACCGGGAGGACATTTACGGAACCATACAAATTTGGGCAATATGGGTATCAAAATTCATGGTTTTTGATACTGGTGATGAAAATGGCCATTTTGGCAGGATTGGCCACACCCGGAGTGGCCAGTGCCCTGAGGGAAGGTTCTACCAGGAGGACATTTACGGAACCATACGACATGGGGCAATATGCGTATCAAAATTCATGGTTTTTGATACTGGTGATGAAGATGGCCATTTTGGCAGGATTGGCCACACCCGGAGTGGCCATTGCCCTGAGGGAAGGTTCTACCGGGAGGACATTTACGGAACCATACAAATTTGGGCAATATGGGTATCAAAATTCATGGTTTTTGATACTGGTGATGAAAGTGGCCACTTTGGCAGGATTGGCCACACCCGGAGTGGCCAGTGCCCTGAGGGAAGGTTCTACCAGGAGGACATTTACGGAACCATACGACTTGGGGCAATATGCGTATCAAAATTCATGGTTTTTGATACTGGTAATGAAAATGACCATTTTGGCAGGATTGGCCACACCCGGAGTGGCCATTGCCCTGAGGGAAGGTTCTACCGGGAGGACATTTACGGAACCATACGACTTGGGGCAATATGGGTATCAAAATTCATGGTTTTTGATACTGGTAATGAAAATGACCATTTTGGCAGGATTGGCCACACCGGAGTGGCCATTGCCCTGAGGAAGGTTCTACCGGGAGGACATTTACGGAACCATACGACTTTGGGCAATATGCGTATCAAAATTCATGGTTTTGATACTGGTGATGAAAATGGCCATTTTGGCAGGATTGGCCACACCGGAGTGGCCAGTGCCCTCGGGAAGGTTCTACCGGGGAAATTAAGCGAACCATACGACTTAGGGCAATATGGGTATCAAAATTCATGGTTTTGAAACTTGTAATGAAAATGGCCATTATGACTGGATTGGCCACACCCGGAGTGGCCAGTGCCCTCGGGAAGGTTCTACCGGGGGGACATTAATCGACTCATACGACTTGGGGCAATATGGGTAGGGACCATCCATAAACCACGTGGACACCTTAGGTGGGGGGGTTATGGCGATTGTCTCAACGATCCATACAAATTTCTTTTTTTGTATGGACAAATTCAGTTTCAAAAACCATGAATTTTAATACCCATATTGCCCCAAGTCGTATGGTTCGATTAATGTCCCCCCGGTAGAACCTTCCCGAGGGCACTGGCCACTCCGGGTGTGGCCAATCCAGTCAAAATGGCCATTTTCATTATCAGTTTCAAAACCATGAATTTTGATACCCATATTGCCCCAAGTCGTATGGTTCGATTAATGTCCCCGGTAGAACCTTCCTGAGGGCACTGGCCACCGGGTGTGGCCAATCCAGTCAAAATGGCCATTTTCATTATCAGTTTCAAAACCATGAATTTTGATACCCATATTGCCCCAAGTCGTATGGTTCGATTAATGTCCCTCGGTAGAACCTTCCCGAGGGCACTGGCCACTCCGGGTGTGGCCAATCCAGTCAAAATGGCCATTTTCATTATCAGTTTCAAAACCATGAATTTTGATACCCATATTGCCCCAAGTCGTATGGTTCGATTAATGTCCCCGGTAGAACCTTCCTGAGGGCACTGGCCACTCCGGTGTGGCCAATCCAGTCAAAATGGCCATTTTCATTATCAGTTTCAAAACCATGAATTTTGATACCCATATTGCCCCAAGTCGTATGGTTCGATTAATGTCCCCCGGTAGAACCTTCCCGAGGGCACTGGCCACCTCGGGTGTGGCCAATCCAGTCAAAATGGCCATTTTCATTATCAGTTTCAAAATCATGAATTTTGATACCCATATTGCCCCAAGTCGTATGGTTCGATTAATGTCCCCGGTAGAACCTTCCCGAGGGCACTGGCCACTCCGGGTGTGGCCAATCCTGTCAAAATGGCCATTTTCATTATCAGTTTCAAAACCATGAATTTTGATACCCATATTGCCCCAAGTCGTATGGTTCGATTAATGTCCCCCGGTAGAACCTTCCCGAGGGCACTGACCACCGGGTGTGGTTAATCAAAATGGCCATTTTCATTATCAGTTTCAAAATCATGAATTTTGATACCATATTGCCTCGTATGGTTCGATTAATCCCCGGTAGAACACTGGCCACCGGGTGTGGGTAATCCAGTCAAAATGGCCATTTTCATTATCAGTTTCAAAACCATGAATTTGATACCATATTGTCAAGGTAGTTCGATTAATGTCCCCGGTAGAACCTTCCCCAGCGGCCTCCGGGTGTGGTCCAAAAATGGCCATTTCACATCAGTTTCAAAACCATGAATTTTGATACCTATATTGCCCAAGTCGTATGGTTCGATTCCCGGTAGAACCTTCCCGAGGCTGCACCGGTGTGGCAATCCAGTCAAAATGGCCATTTTCATTATCAGTTTCAAAACCATGAATTTTGATACCTATATTGCCCCAAGTCGTATGGTTCGATTAATGTCCCCGGTAGAACCTTTCAGGGCACTGGCCACTCCGGGTGTGGCCAATATCCTATAAATGTCCCAAGTTGCCCCAAATCATTTGTCTGGTGACCGTCCTTACAATCTTCATAAGAACAGAATTCCTCCCATTTAGTGCACAAACTGTGTCTTTCAATGTGTGTGTGTGTGAGTGTGTGAGCAATAAAATACCACCGTGGATCCGCTTGTCGAACCTCGTAAGGCACTGAATTTTTCTGAGGCTATCTGTTAGCTTAAATAGTTCGCATGAAATGTGGCAACATGGTGCAAATTTTGCATCCTCTCCTGTTTTCGTGGTACTGTCACGCGAGAATGTTGCACCACTGTTGCCACATTTCATGCGAACTATTTAAGCTAACAGATAGCCTCAGAAAAATTCAGTGCCTTACGAGGTTTCGACAAAAGCGGATCCACGGTGGTAATTTTATTGCTCACACACACACACGCACACATTGAAAGACACAGTTTGTGCACTAAATTGGGAGGAATTCTGTTCTTTGAAGATTGCAAGGACGGTCACCGGACCAGAATGATTTGGGGCAATGAGCTTGGGACCACATTTATAGGATATTGGCCACACCCGGAGTGGCCAGTGCCCTGGGGAAGGTTCTACCGGGGGGACATTAATCGAACCATACGACTTGGGGCAATATAGGTATCAAAATTCATGGTTTTTGAAACTGATAATGAAAATGGCCATTTTGACTGGATTGGCCACACCCGGAGTGGCCAGTGCCCTCGGGAAGGTTCTACCGGGGGGACATTAATCGAACCATACGACTTGGGGCAATATAGGTATCAAAATTCATGGTTTTTGAAACTGATAATGAAAATGGCCATTTTGACTGGATTGGCCACACCCGGAGTGGCCAGTGCCCTGGGGAAGGTTCTACCGGGGGGACATTAATCGAACCATACGACTTGGGGCAATATGGGTATCAAAATTCATGGTTTTTGAAACTGATAATGAAAATGGCCATTTTGACTGGATTGGCCACACCCGGAGTGGCCAGTGCCCTCGGGAAGGTTCTACCGGGGGGACATTAATCGAACCATACGACTTGGGGCAATATGGGTATCAAAATTCATGATTTTTGAAACTGATAATGAAAATGGCCATTTTGACTGGATCAGGGGTGTGCTTATGGGTAGATTTGAGTAGATGACATCTACTTAGCTGTTTGCTTAAATTTAATTATTTTTTAAGGAAAAATATTCAAGTTAAACGATATTTTTGACCATAAAAGGGCTTGCACCAAGTTTCACCAATTTCTTGGCTCAATTTTGAAGCGCCCTTTTCTTTTTTTCAAGTCATATGCACTCTTTCTGGAAAGTCAACCAAACATTTCAATGTTCCAAGGTAGTGCTGTCGCAGTCAGTCGCAAAGTCGCCAAGTCGAGGAGCGATATTTTTAAATTAAGTTTGTCTGAAAGCACCCCTAGGATTTAAAAAATTGTATTGAAATTCTCAATATGAAAATTTGACTGGAGGCGCCCCTACGACTAAAAAAATTGTATTGAAATTCTCAATATGAAAATTTGACTGGAGGCGCCCCTACGACTTAAAAAATTGTATTGAAATTCTCAATATGAAAATTTGACTGGAGGCGCCCCTACGACTTAAAAAAATGTATTGAACTTCTCAATATGAAAATTTGACTGGAGGCGCCCCTACGAACTAAAAAAATTTATTGAAATTCTCAATATGAAAATTTGACTGGAGGCGCCCCTACGACTTAAAAAAATGTATTGAAATTCTCAATATGAAAATTTGACTGGAGGCGCCCCTACGACTTAAAAAAATGTATTGAAATTCTCAATATGAAAATTTGACTGGAGGCGCCCCTACGACTTAAAAAAATGTATTGAACTTCTCAATATGAAAATTTGACTGGAGGCGCCCCTACGACTTAAAAAAATGTATTGAAATTCTCAATATGAAAATTTGACTGGAGGCGCCCTACGACTTAAAAATGTATTGAAATTCTCAATATGAAAATTTGACTGGAGGCGCCCCTACGACTTAAAAATGTATTGAAATTCTCAATATGAAAATTTGACTGGAGGCGCCCTACGACTTAAAAAAATTATTAAACTTCTCAATATGAAAATTTGACTGGAGGCGCCCCTACGACTTAAAAATGTATTGAAATTCTCAATATGAAAATTTGACTGGAGGCGCCCTACGACTTAAAAAATGTATTGAAATTCTCAATATGAAAATTTGACTGGAGGCGCCCCTACGACTTAAAAAATGTACTGAAATCCTCAATATGAAAATTTGACTGGAGGCGCCCTACGACTTAAAAATGTATTGAAATTCTCAATATGAAAATTTGACTGGAGGCGCCCCTACGACTTAAAAATGTATTGAAATTCTCAATATGAAAATTTGACTGGAGGCGCCCCTACGACTTAAAAAAATTATTAAACTTCTCAATATGAAAATTTGACTGGAGGCGCCCTACGACTTAAAAATGTATTGAAATTCTCAATATGAAAATTTGACTGGAGGCGCCCTACGACTTAAAAAATGTATTGAACTTCTCAATATGAAAATTTGACTGGAGGCGCCCTACGACTTAAAAAAATGTATTGAAATTCTCAATATGAAAATTTGACTGGAGGCGCCCCTACGACTTAAAAAAATGTATTGAAATTCTCAATATGAAAATTTGACTGGAGGCGCCCCTACGACTTAAAAAAAATTATTAAACTTCTCAATATGAAAATTTGACTGGAGGCGCCCCTACGACTTAAAAAAATGTATTGAAATTCTCAATATGAAAATTTGACTGGAGGCGCCCCTACGACTTAAAAAAATGTATTGAAATTCTCAATATGAAAATTTGACTGGAGGCGCCCCTACGACTTAAAAAAATTTATTAAACTTCTCAATATAAAATTTGACTGGAGGCGCCCTTATGGCTGAAAAAAATTGAACAGGGGTGTGCTTATGGGTAGATTTGAGTAGATGACATCTACTTAGCTGTTTGCTTAAATTTAATTATTTTTAAGGAAAAATATTCAAGTTAAACGATATTTTTGACCATAAAGGGCTTGCACCAAGTTTCACCAATTTCTTGGCTCAATTTTGAAGCGCCCTTTTCTTTTTTCAAGTCATATGCACTCTTTCTGGAAAGTCAACCAAACATTTCAATGTTCCAAGGTAGTGCTGTCGCAGTCAGTCGCAAAGTCGCCAAGTCGAGGAGCGATATTTTTAAATTAAGTTTGTCTGAAGGCACCCCTAGGATTTAAAAATTGTATTGAAATTCTCAATATGAAAATTTGACTGGAGGCGCCCCTACGACTTAAAAAATTGTATTGAAATTCTCAATATGAAAATTTGACTGGAGGCGCCCCTACGACTTAAAAATTGTATTGAAATTCTCAATATGAAAATTTGACTGGAGGCGCCCTACGACTTAAAAAAATGTATTGAACTTCTCAATATGAAAATTTGACTGGAGGCGCCCCTACGACTTAAAAAAATGTATTGAAATTCTCAATATGAAAATTTGACTGGAGGCGCCCCTACGACTTAAAAAAATGTATTGAAATTCTCAATATGAAAATTTGACTGGAGGCGCCCCTACGACTTAAAAAAATGTATTGAAATTCTCAATATGAAAATTTGACTGGAGGCGCCCCTACGACTTAAAAAAAATTATTAAACTTCTCAATATGAAAATTTGACTGGAGGCGCCCCTACGACTTAAAAAAATGTATTGAAATTCTCAATATGAAAATTTGACTGGAGGCGCCCCTACGACTTAAAAAAATGTATTGAAATTCTCAATATGAAAATTTGACTGGAGGCGCCCCTACGACTTAAAAATGTATTGAAATTCTCAATATGAAAATTTGACTGGAGGCGCCCCTACGACTTAAAAATGTATTGAAATTCTCAATATGAAAATTTGACTGGAGGCGCCCCTACGACTTAAAAAAATTATTAAATTCTCAATATGAAAATTTGACTGGAGGCGCCCCTACGACTTAAAAATGTATTGAAATTCTCAATATGAAAATTTGACTGGAGGCGCCCCTACGACTTAAAAATGTATTGAAATTCTCAATATGAAAATTTGACTGGAGGCGCTCCTACGACTTAAAAAATGTATTGAAATTCTCAATATGAAAATTTGACTGGAGGCGCCCCTACGACTTAAAAATGTATTGAAATTCTCAATATGAAAATTTGACTGGAGGCGCCCTACGACTTAAAAAAATATTAAACTTCTCAATATGAAAATTTGACTGGAGGCGCCCCTACGACTTAAAAATGTATTGAAATTCTCAATATGAAAATTTGACTGGAGGCGCCCCTACGACTTAAAAATGTATTGAAATTCTCAATATGAAAATTTGACTGGAGGCGCCCCTACGACTTAAAAATGTATTGAAATTCTCAATATGAAAATTTGACTGGAGGCGCCCTACGACTTAAAAATGTATTGAAATTCTCAATATGAAAATTTGACTGGAGGCGCCCCTACGACTTAAAAAAATTATTAAATTCTCAATATGAAAATTTGACTGGAGGCGCCCCTACGACTTAAAAATGTATTGAAATTCTCAATATGAAAATTTGACTGGAAGCGCCCCTACGACTTAAAAAATATTAAATTCTCAATATGAAAATTTGACTGGAGGCGCCCCTACGACTTAAAAATGTATTGAAATTCTCAATATGAAAATTTGACTGGAGGCGCCCCTACGACTTAAAAATGTATTGAAATTCTCAATATGAAAATTTGACTGGAGGCGCCCCTACGACTTAAAAATGTATTGAAATTCTCAATATGAAAATTTGACTGGAGGCGCCCCTACGACTTAAAAATGTATTGAAATTCTCAATATGAAAATTTGACTGGAGGCGCCCCTACGACTTAAAAAAATGTATTGAAATTCTCAATATGAAAATTTGACTGGAGGCGCCCCTACGACTTAAAAAAAATTATTAAACTTCTCAATATGAAAATTTGACTGGAGGCGCCCCTACGACTTAAAAAAATGTATTGAAATTCTCAATATGAAAATTTGACTGGAGGCGCCCTACGACTTAAAAAAATGTATTGAAATTCTCAATATGAAAATTTGACTGGAGGCGCCCCTACGACTTAAAAAAAATTATTAAACTTCTCAATATGAAAATTTGACTGGAGGCGCCCTTATGGCTGAAAAAAATTGAACAGGGGTGTGCTTATGGGTAGATTTGAGTAGATGACATCTACTTAGCTGTTTGCTTAAATTTAATTATTTTTTAAGGAAAAATATTCAAGTTAAACGATATTTTTGACCATAAAAGGGCTTGCACCAAGTTTCACCAATTTCTTGGCTCAATTTTGAAGCGCCCTTTTCTTTTTTTCAAGTCATATGCACTCTTTCTGGAAAGTCAACCAAACATTTCAATGTTCCAAGGTAGTGCTGTCGCAGTCAGTCGCAAAGTCGCCAAGTCGAGGAGCGATATTTTTAAATTAAGTTTGTCTGAAGGCACCCCTAGGATTTAAAAAATTGTATTGAAATTCTCAATATGAAAATTTGACTGGAGGCGCCCCTACGACTTAAAAAATTGTATTGAAATTCTCAATATGAAAATTTGACTGGAGGCGCCCCTACGACTTAAAAAATTGTATTGAAATTCTCAATATGAAAATTTGACTGGAGGCGCCCCTACGACTTAAAAAAATGTATTGAAATTCTCAATATGAAAATTTGACTGGAGGCGCCCTACGACTTAAAAATGTATTGAAATTCTCAATATGAAAATTTGACTGGAGGCGCCCTACGACTTAAAAATGTATTGAAATTCTCAATATGAAAATTTGACTGGAGGCGCCCCTACGACTTAAAAAAATGTATTGAAATTCTCAATATGAAAATTTGACTGGAGGCGCCCCTACGACTTAAAAAAATGTATTGAAATTCTCAATATGAAAATTTGACTGGAGGCGCCCCTACGACTTAAAAAATGTATTGAAATTCTCAATATGAAAATTTGACTGGAGGCGCCCCTACGACTTAAAAAAATGTATTGAAATTCTCAATATGAAAATTTGACTGGAGGCGCCCCTACGACTTAAAAAAATGTATTGAAATTCTCAATATGAAAATTTGACTGGAGGCGCCCCTACGACTTAAAAAAAATTATTAAACTTCTCAATATGAAAATTTGACTGGAGGCGCCCCTACGACTTAAAAAAATGTATTGAAATTCTCAATATGAAAATTTGACTGGAGGCGCCCCTACGACTTAAAAAAATGTATTGAAATTCTCAATATGAAAATTTGACTGGAGGCGCCCCTACGACTTAAAAAATGTATTGAAATTCTCAATATGAAAATTTGACTGGAGGCGCCCCTACGACTTAAAAATGTATTGAAATTCTCAATATGAAAATTTGACTGGAGGCGCCCTACGACTTAAAAAAATTATTAAATTCTCAATATGAAAATTTGACTGGAGGCGCCCCTACGACTTAAAAATGTATTGAAATTCTCAATATGAAAATTTGACTGGAGGCGCCCCTACGACTTAAAAATGTATTGAACTTCTCAATATGAAAATTTGACTGGAGGCGCCCCTACGACTTAAAAATGTATTGAAATTCTCAATATGAAAATTTGACTGGAGGCGCCCTACGACTTAAAAATGTATTGAAATTCTCAATATGAAAATTTGACTGGAGGCGCCCCTACGACTTAAAAAAATTATTAAATTCTCAATATGAAAATTTGACTGGAGGCGCCCCTACGACTTAAAAATGTATTGAAATTCTCAATATGAAAATTTGACTGGAGGCGCCCCTACGACTTAAAAAAATGTATTGAAATTCTCAATATGAAAATTTGACTGGAGGCGCCCCTACGACTTAAAAAAAATTATTAAACTTCTCAATATGAAAATTTGACTGGAGGCGCCCTTATGGCTGAAAAAAATTGAACAGGGGTGTGCTTATGGGTAGATTTGAGTAGATGACATCTACTTAGCTGTTTGCTTAAATTTAATTATTTTTAAGGAAAAATATTCAAGTTAAACGATATTTTTGACCATAAAAGGGCTTGCACCAAGTTTCACCAATTTCTTGGCTCAATTTTGAAGCGCCCTTTTCTTTTTTTCAAGTCATATGCACTCTTTCTGGAAAGTCAACCAAACATTTCAATGTTCCAAGGTAGTGCTGTCGCAGTCAGTCGCAAAGTCGCCAAGTCGAGGAGCGATATTTTTAAATTAAGTTTGTCTGAAGGCGCCCCTAGGATTTAAAATTGTATTGAAATTCTCAATATGAAAATTTGACTGGAGGCGCCCCTACGACTTAAAAATTGTATTGAAATTCTCAATATGAAAATTTGACTGGAGGCGCCCTACGACTTAAAAATTGTATTGAAATTCTCAATATGAAAATTTGACTGGAGGCGCCCTACGACTTAAAAAAATGTATTGAATTCTCAATATGAAAATTTGACTGGAGGCGCCCTACGACTTAAAAAATGTATTGAACTTCTCAATATGAAAATTTGACTGGAGGCGCCCCTACGACTAAAAAATGTATTGAAATTCTCAATATGAAAATTTGACTGGAGGCGCCCCTACGACTTAAAAAAATGTATTGAAATTCTCAATATGAAAATTTGACTGGAGGCGCCCCTACGACTTAAAAATGTATTGAAATTCTCAATATGAAAATTTGACTGGAGGCGCCCCTACGACTTAAAAAATGTATTGAAATTCTCAATATGAAAATTTGACTGGAGGCGCCCTACGACTTAAAAAAATTATTAAATTCTCAATATGAAAATTTGACTGGAGGCGCCCTACGACTTAAAAAAATGTATTGAAATTCTCAATATGAAAATTTGACTGGAGGCGCCCCTACGACTTAAAAAAATGTATTGAAATTCTCAATATGAAAATTTGACTGGAGGCGCTCCTACGACTTAAAAAAATTATTAAACTTCTCAATATAAAAATTTGACTGGAGGCGCCCTTATGGCTGAAAAAAATTGAACAGGGGTGTGCTTATGGGTAGATTTGAGTAGATGACATCTACTTAGCTGTTTGCTTAAATTTAATTATTTTTTAAGGAAAAATATTCAAGTTAAACGATATTTTTGACCATAAAAGGGCTTGCACCAAGTTTCACCAATTTCTTGGCTCAATTTTGAAGCGCCCTTTTCTTTTTCAAGTCATATGCACTCTTTCTGGAAAGTCAACCAAACATTTCAATGTTCCAAGGTAGTGCTGTCGCAGTCAGTCGCAAAGTCGCCAAGTCGAGGAGCGATATTTTTAAATTAAGTTTGTCTGAAGGCACCCTAGGATTTAAAAATTGTATTGAAATTCTCAATATGAAAATTTGACTGGAGGCGCCCCTACGACTTAAAAATTGTATTGAAATTCTCAATATGAAAATTTGACTGGAGGCGCCCCTACGACTTAAAAATTGTATTGAAATTCTCAATATGAAAATTTGACTGGAGGCGCCCCTACGACTTAAAAATGTATTGAATTCTCAATATGAAAATTTGACTGGAGGCGCCCCTACGACTTAAAAATGTATTGAAATTCTCAATATGAAAATTTGACTGGAGGCGCCCCTACGACTTAAAAATGTATTGAAATTCTCAATATGAAAATTTGACTGGAGGCGCCCCTACGACTTAAAAAAATGTATTGAAATTCTCAATATGAAAATTTGACTGGAGGCGCCCCTACGACTTAAAAAAATGTATTGAAATTCTCAATATGAAAATTTGACTGGAGGCGCCCCTACGACTTAAAAAAATGTATTGAAATTCTCAATATGAAAATTTGACTGGAGGCGCCCCTACGACTTAAAAAAAATTATTAAACTTCTCAATATGAAAATTTGACTGGAGGCGCCCCTACGACTTAAAAAAATGTATTGAAATTCTCAATATGAAAATTTGACTGGAGGCGCCCCTACGACTTAAAAAAATGTATTGAAATTCTCAATATGAAAATTTGACTGGAGGCGCCCCTACGACTTAAAAAAATGTATTGAAATTCTCAATATGAAAATTTGACTGGAGGCGCCCCTACGACTTAAAAAAATGTATTGAAATTCTCAATATGAAAATTTGACTGGAGGCGCCCCTACGACTTAAAAAAAATTATTAAACTTCTCAATATGAAAATTTGACTGGAGGCGCCCCTACGACTTAAAAAAATGTATTGAAATTCTCAATATGAAAATTTGACTGGAGGCGCCCCTACGACTTAAAAAATGTATTGAAATTCTCAATATGAAAATTTGACTGGAGGCGCCCCTACGACTTAAAAATGTATTGAAATTCTCAATATGAAAATTTGACTGGAGGCGCCCTACGACTTAAAAATGTATTGAAATTCTCAATATGAAAATTTGACTGGAGGCGCCCCTACGACTTAAAAAAAATTATTAAACTTCTCAATATGAAAATTTGACTGGAGGCGCCCCTACGACTTAAAAAAATGTATTGAAATTCTCAATATGAAAATTTGACTGGAGGCGCCCCTACGACTTAAAAAAATGTATTGAAATTCTCAATATGAAAATTTGACTGGAGGCGCCCCTACGACTTAAAAAAAATTATTAAACTTCTCAATATGAAAATTTGACTGGAGGCGCCCTTATGGCTGAAAAAATTGAACAGGGGTGTGCTTATGGGTAGATTTGAGTAGATGACATCTACTTAGCTGTTTGCTTAAATTTAATTATTTTTAAGGAAAAATATTCAAGTTAAACGATATTTTTGACCATAAAAGGGCTTGCACCAAGTTTCACCAATTTCTTGGCTCAATTTTGAAGCGCCCTTTTTTTTTCAAGTCATATGCACTCTTTCTGGAAAGTCAACCAAACATTTCAATGTTCCAAGGTAGTGCTGTCGCAGTCAGTCGCAAAGTCGCCAAGTCGAGGAGCGATATTTTTAAATTAAGTTTGTCTGAAGGCCCCTAGGATTTAAAAATTGTATTGAAATTCTCAATATGAAAATTTGACTGGAGGCGCCCCTACGACTTAAAAATTGTATTGAAATTCTCAATATGAAAATTTGACTGGAGGCGCCCCTACGACTTAAAAATTGTATTGAAATTCTCAATATGAAAATTTGACTGGAGGCGCCCCTACGACTTAAAAAATGTATTGAACTTCTCAATATGAAAATTTGACTGGAGGCGCCCTACGACTTAAAAAATGTATTGAAATTCTCAATATGAAAATTTGACTGGAGGCGCCCTACGACTTAAAAATGTATTGAAATTCTCAATATGAAAATTTGACTGGAGGCGCCCCTACGACTTAAAAATGTATTGAAATTCTCAATATGAAAATTTGACTGGAGGCGCCCCTACGACTTAAAAATGTATTGAAATTCTCAATATGAAAATTTGACTGGAGGCGCCCCTACGACTTAAAAAAATGTATTGAAATTCTCAATATGAAAATTTGACTGGAGGCGCCCCTACGACTTAAAAAAAATTATTAAACTTCTCAATATGAAAATTTGACTGGAGGCGCCCCTACGACTTAAAAAAATGTATTGAAATTCTCAATATGAAAATTTGACTGGAGGCGCCCCTACGACTTAAAAAAATGTATTGAAATTCTCAATATGAAAATTTGACTGGAGGCGCCCCTACGACTTAAAAAAAATTATTAAACTTCTCAATATGAAAATTTGACTGGAGGCGCCCTTATGGCTGAAAAAAATTGAACAGGGGTGTGCTTATGGGTAGATTTGAGTAGATGACATCTACTTAGCTGTTTGCTTAAATTTAATTATTTTTAAGGAAAAATATTCAAGTTAAACGATATTTTTGACCATAAAAGGGCTTGCACCAAGTTTCACCAATTTCTTGGCTCAATTTTGAAGCGCCTTTTTTCAAGTCATATGCACTCTTTCTGGAAAGTCAACCAAACATTTCAATGTTCCAAGGTAGTGCTGTCGCAGTCAGTCGCAAAGTCGCCAAGTCGAGGAGCGATATTTTTAAATTAAGTTTGTCTGAAGGCACCCCTAGGATTTAAAAATTGTATTGAAATTCTCAATATGAAAATTTGACTGGAGGCGCCCCTACGACTTAAAAATTGTATTGAAATTCTCAATATGAAAATTTGACTGGAGGCGCCCCTACGACTTAAAAATTGTATTGAAATTCTCAATATGAAAATTTGACTGGAGGCGCCCCTACGACTTAAAAAATGTATTGAAATTCTCAATATGAAAATTTGACTGGAGGCGCCCCTACGACTTAAAAATGTATTGAACTTCTCAATATGAAAATTTGACTGGAGGCGCCCCTACGACTAAAAATGTATTGAAATTCTCAATATGAAAATTTGACTGGAGGCGCCCCTACGACTTAAAAATGTATTGAAATTCTCAATATGAAAATTTGACTGGAGGCGCCCTACGACTTAAAAATGTATTGAAATTCTCAATATGAAAATTTGACTGGAGGCGCCCCTACGACTTAAAAAATGTATTGAACTTCTCAATATGAAAATTTGACTGGAGGCGCCCCTACGACTTAAAAATGTATTGAAATTCTCAATATGAAAATTTGACTGGAGGCGCCCCTACGACTTAAAAATGTATTGAAATTCTCAATATGAAAATTTGACTGGAGGCGCCCCTACGACTTAAAAATGTATTGAAATTCTCAATATGAAAATTTGACTGGAGGCGCCTACGACTTAAAAAAATTATTAAATTCTCAATATGAAAATTTGACTGGAGGCGCCCCTACGACTTAAAAATGTATTGAAATTCTCAATATGAAAATTTGACTGGAGGCGCCCCTACGACTTAAAAATGTATTGAAATTCTCAATATGAAAATTTGACTGGAGGCGCCCCTACGACTTAAAAAATGTATTGAACTTCTCAATATGAAAATTTGACTGGAGGCGCCCCTACGACTTAAAAATGTATTGAAATTCTCAATATGAAAATTTGACTGGAGGCGCCCCTACGACTTAAAAAATGTATTGAAATTCTCAATATGAAAATTTGACTGGAGGCGCCCTACGACTTAAAAAAATTATTAAATTCTCAATATGAAAATTTGACTGGAGGCGCCCCTACGACTTAAAAATGTATTGAAATTCTCAATATGAAAATTTGACTGGAGGCGCCCCTACGACTTAAAAAAATGTATTGAAATTCTCAATATGAAAATTTGACTGGAGGCGCCCCTACGACTTAAAAAAAATTATTAAACTTCTCAATATGAAAATTTGACTGGAGGCGCCCTTATGGCTGAAAAAAATTGAACAGGGGTGTGCTTATGGGTAGATTTGAGTAGATGACATCTACTTAGCTGTTTGCTTAAATTTAATTATTTTTAAGGAAAAATATTCAAGTTAAACGATATTTTTGACCATAAAAGGGCTTGCACCAAGTTTCACCAATTTCTTGGCTCAATTTTGAAGCGCCCTTTTTTTCAAGTCATATGCACTCTTTCTGGAAAGTCAACCAAACATTTCAATGTTCCAAGGTAGTGCTGTCGCAGTCAGTCGCAAAGTCGCCAAGTCGAGGAGCGATATTTTTAAATTAAGTTTGTCTGAAGGCACCCCTAGGATTTAAAAAATTGTATTGAAATTCTCAATATGAAAATTTGACTGGAGGCGCCCCTACGACTTAAAAAATGTATTGAAATTCTCAATATGAAAATTTGACTGGAGGCGCCCCTACGACTTAAAAAATGTATTGAAATTCTCAATATGAAAATTTGACTGGAGGCGCCCCTACGACTTAAAAAAATGTATTGAAATTCTCAATATGAAAATTTGACTGGAGGCGCCCCTACGACTTAAAAAAATGTATTGAACTTCTCAATATGAAAATTTGACTGGAGGCGCCCCTACGAACTAAAAATGTATTGAAATTCTCAATATGAAAATTTGACTGGAGGCGCCCCTACGACTTAAAAATGTATTGAAATTCTCAATATGAAAATTTGACTGGAGGCGCCCCTACGACTTAAAAAAATGTATTGAAATTCTCAATATGAAAATTTGACTGGAGGCGCCCCTACGACTTAAAAAAAATTATTAAACTTCTCAATATGAAAATTTGACTGGAGGCGCCCTTATGGCTGAAAAAAATTGAACAGGGGTGTGCTTATGGGTAGATTTGAGTAGATGACATCTACTTAGCTGTTTGCTTAAATTTAATTATTTTTAAGGAAAAATATTCAAGTTAAACGATATTTTTGACCATAAAAGGGCTTGCACCAAGTTTCACCAATTTCTTGGCTCAATTTTGAAGCGCCCTTTTCTTTTTTTCAAGTCATATGCACTCTTTCTGGAAAGTCAACCAAACATTTCAATGTTCCAAGGTAGTGCTGTCGCAGTCAGTCGCAAAGTCGCCAAGTCGAGGAGCGATATTTTTAAATTAAGTTTGTCTGAAGGCGCCCCTAGGATTTAAAAATTTTATTGAAATTCTCAATATGAAAATTTGACTGGAGGCGCCCCTACGACTTAAAAATTGTATTGAAATTCTCAATATGAAAATTTGACTGGAGGCGCCCCTACGACTTAAAAATTGTATTGAAATTCTCAATATGAAAATTTGACTGGAGGCGCCCCTACGACTTAAAAAATGTATTGAAATTCTCAATATGAAAATTTGACTGGAGGCGCCCCTACGACTAAAAAATGTATTGAAATTCTCAATATGAAAATTTGACTGGAGGCGCCCCTACGACTTAAAAAAATGTATTGAAATTCTCAATATGAAAATTTGACTGGAGGCGCCCCTACGACTTAAAAATGTATTGAAATTCTCAATATGAAAATTTGACTGGAGGCGCCCCTACGACTTAAAAATGTATTGAAATTCTCAATATGAAAATTTGACTGGAGGCGCCCTACGACTTAAAAAATGTATTGAAATTCTCAATATGAAAATTTGACTGGAGGCGCCCCTACGACTTAAAAAAATTATTAAACTTCTCAATATGAAAATTTGACTGGAGGCGCCCCTACGACTTAAAAAAATGTATTGAAATTCTCAATATGAAAATTTGACTGGAGGCGCCCCTACGACTTAAAAAAATGTATTGAAATTCTCAATATGAAAATTTGACTGGAGGCGCCCCTACGACTTAAAAAATGTATTGAAATTCTCAATATGAAAATTTGACTGGAGGCGCCCCTACGACTTAAAAAATGTATTGAAATTCTCAATATGAAAATTTGACTGGAGGCGCCCTACGACTTAAAAAAATTATTAAATTCTCAATATGAAAATTTGACTGGAGGCGCCCCTACGACTTAAAAATGTATTGAAATTCTCAATATGAAAATTTGACTGGAGGCGCCCTACGACTTAAAAAATGTATTGAATTCTCAATATGAAAATTTGACTGGAGGCGCCCTACGACTTAAAAATGTATTGAAATTCTCAATATGAAAATTTGACTGGAGGCGCCCCTACGACTTAAAAATGTATTGAAATTCTCAATATGAAAATTTGACTGGAGGCGCCCCTACGACTTAAAAAATTATTAAATTCTCAATATGAAAATTTGACTGGAGGCGCCCCTACGACTTAAAAAAATGTATTGAAATTCTCAATATGAAAATTTGACTGGAGGCGCCCCTACGACTTAAAAAAATGTATTGAAATTCTCAATATGAAAATTTGACTGGAGGCGCCCCTACGACTTAAAAAAAATTATTAAACTTCTCAATATGAAAATTTGACTGGAGGCGCCCTTATGGCTGAAAAAAATTGAACAGGGGTGTGCTTATGGGTAGATTTGAGTAGATGACATCTACTTAGCTGTTTGCTTAAATTTAATTATTTTTTAAGGAAAAATATTCAAGTTAAACGATATTTTTGACCATAAAAGGGCTTGCACCAAGTTTCACCAATTTCTTGGCTCAATTTTGAAGCGCCCTTTTCTTTTTTTCAAGTCATATGCACTCTTTCTGGAAAGTCAACCAAACATTTCAATGTTCCAAGGTAGTGCTGTCGCAGTCAGTCGCAAAGTCGCCAAGTCGAGGAGCGATATTTTTAAATTAAGTTTGTCTGAAGGCACCCCTAGGATTTAAAAATTGTATTGAAATTCTCAATATGAAAATTTGACTGGAGGCGCCCCTACGACTTAAAAATTGTATTGAAATTCTCAATATGAAAATTTGACTGGAGGCGCCCCTACGACTTAAAAATTGTATTGAAATTCTCAATATGAAAATTTGACTGGAGGCGCCCCTACGACTTAAAAAATGTATTGAAATTCTCAATATGAAAATTTGACTGGAGGCGCCCCTACGACTTAAAAAAATGTATTGAAATTCTCAATATGAAAATTTGACTGGAGGCGCCCCTACGACTTAAAAATGTATTGAAATTCTCAATATGAAAATTTGACTGGAGGCGCCCCTACGACTTAAAAATGTATTGAAATTCTCAATATGAAAATTTGACTGGAGGCGCCCCTACGACTTAAAAAATGTATTGAAATTCTCAATATGAAAATTTGACTGGAGGCGCCCCTACGACTTAAAAAAATGTATTGAAATTCTCAATATGAAAATTTGACTGGAGGCGCCCCTACGACTTAAAAAAAATTATTAAACTTCTCAATATGAAAATTTGACTGGAGGCGCCCCTACGACTTAAAAAATGTATTGAAATTCTCAATATGAAAATTTGACTGGAGGCGCCCCTACGACTTAAAAAAATGTATTGAAATTCTCAATATGAAAATTTGACTGGAGGCGCCCCTACGACTTAAAAAAAATTATTAAACTTCTCAATATGAAAATTTGACTGGAGGCGCCCTTATGGCTGAAAAAATTGAACAGGGGTGTGCTTATGGGTAGATTTGAGTAGATGACATCTACTTAGCTGTTTGCTTAAATTTAATTATTTTTAAGGAAAAATATTCAAGTTAAACGATATTTTTGACCATAAAAGGGCTTGCACCAAGTTTCACCAATTTCTTGGCTCAATTTTGAAGCGCCCTTTTTTTCAAGTCATATGCACTCTTTCTGGAAAGTCAACCAAACATTTCAATGTTCCAAGGTAGTGCTGTCGCAGTCAGTCGCAAAGTCGCCAAGTCGAGGAGCGATATTTTTAAATTAAGTTTGTCTGAAGGCACCCTAGGATTTAAAAATTGTATTGAAATTCTCAATATGAAAATTTGACTGGAGGCGCCCCTACGACTTAAAAATTGTATTGAAATTCTCAATATGAAAATTTGACTGGAGGCGCCCCTACGACTTAAAAATTGTATTGAAATTCTCAATATGAAAATTTGACTGGAGGCGCCCCTACGACTTAAAAAATGTATTGAAATTCTCAATATGAAAATTTGACTGGAGGCGCCCCTACGACTTAAAAATGTATTGAACTTCTCAATATGAAAATTTGACTGGAGGCGCCCCTACGACTAAAAATGTATTGAAATTCTCAATATGAAAATTTGACTGGAGGCGCCCCTACGACTTAAAAATGTATTGAAATTCTCAATATGAAAATTTGACTGGAGGCGCCCCTACGACTTAAAAATGTATTGAAATTCTCAATATGAAAATTTGACTGGAGGCGCCCCTACGACTTAAAAAATGTATTGAACTTCTCAATATGAAAATTTGACTGGAGGCGCCCCTACGACTTAAAAATGTATTGAAATTCTCAATATGAAAATTTGACTGGAGGCGCCCCTACGACTTAAAAATGTATTGAAATTCTCAATATGAAAATTTGACTGGAGGCGCCCTACGACTTAAAAATGTATTGAAATTCTCAATATGAAAATTTGACTGGAGGCGCCCCTACGACTTAAAAAAAATTATTAAACTTCTCAATATGAAAATTTGACTGGAGGCGCCCCTACGACTTAAAAAAATGTATTGAAATTCTCAATATGAAAATTTGACTGGAGGCGCCCCTACGACTTAAAAATGTATTGAAATTCTCAATATGAAAATTTGACTGGAGGCGCCCCTACGACTTAAAAAATGTATTGAACTTCTCAATATGAAAATTTGACTGGAGGCGCCCTACGACTTAAAAAAATGTATTGAAATTCTCAATATGAAAATTTGACTGGAGGCGCCCCTACGACTTAAAAAAATGTATTGAAATTCTCAATATGAAAATTTGACTGGAGGCGCCCCTACGACTTAAAAAAAATTATTAAACTTCTCAATATGAAAATTTGACTGGAGGCGCCCCTACGACTTAAAAAAATGTATTGAAATTCTCAATATGAAAATTTGACTGGAGGCGCCCCTACGACTTAAAAAAATGTATTGAAATTCTCAATATGAAAATTTGACTGGAGGCGCCCCTACGACTTAAAAAAAATTATTAAACTTCTCAATATGAAAATTTGACTGGAGGCGCCCTTATGGCTGAAAAAAATTGAACAGGGGTGTGCTTATGGGTAGATTTGAGTAGATGACATCTACTTAGCTGTTTGCTTAAATTTAATTATTTTTAAGGAAAATATTCAAGTTAAACGATATTTTTGACCATAAAGGGCTTGCACCAAGTTTTACCAATTTCTTGGCTCAATTTTGAAGCGCCCTTTTTTCAAGTCATATGCACTCTTTCTGGAAAGTCAACCAAACATTTCAATGTTCCAAGGTAGTGCTGTCGCAGTCAGTCGCAAAGTCGCCAAGTCGAGGAGCGATATTTTTAAATTAAGTTTGTCTGAAGGCACCCCTAGGATTTAAAAATTGTATTGAAATTCTCAATATGAAAATTTGACTGGAGGCGCCCCTACGACTTAAAAATTGTATTGAAATTCTCAATATGAAAATTTGACTGGAGGCGCCCCTACGACTTAAAAATTGTATTGAAATTCTCAATATGAAAATTTGACTGGAGGCGCCCCTACGACTTAAAAAATGTATTGAACTTCTCAATATGAAAATTTGACTGGAGGCGCCCCTACGACTTAAAAATGTATTGAAATTCTCAATATGAAAATTTGACTGGAGGCGCCCCTACGAACTAAAAATGTATTGAAATTCTCAATATGAAAATTTGACTGGAGGCGCCCCTACGACTTAAAAATGTATTGAAATTCTCAATATGAAAATTTGACTGGAGGCGCCCTACGACTTAAAAATGTATTGAAATTCTCAATATGAAAATTTGACTGGAGGCGCCCCTACGACTTAAAAAAATTATTAAACTTCTCAATATGAAAATTTGACTGGAGGCGCCCTTATGGCTGAAAAAAATTGAACAGGGGTGTGCTTATGGGTAGATTTGAGTAGATGACATCTACTTAGCTGTTTGCTTAAATTTAATTATTTTTAAGGAAAAATATTCAAGTTAAACGATATTTTTGACCATAAAAGGGCTTGCACCAAGTTTCACCAATTTCTTGGCTCAATTTTGAAGCGCCCTTTTCTTTTTTTCAAGTCATATGCACTCTTTCTGGAAAGTCAACCAAACATTTCAATGTTCCAAGGTAGTGCTGTCGCAGTCAGTCGCAAAGTCGCTAAGTCGATGCGCGATCGCTGCGCGATGGTTTGTTGTTTGTTTTATTTAAATTTAGCTTTGTCACTCTTGCGATGCATAAGTTTCTTTTGTGGTTTGGTTGTTTTTTTATTTGACTAAATGATTTTTGGTTGTTGTGCGCACGCAACTATATGTTTCCCCAAGAGCGAGAGAAGCCGACTCGCTCACCAAAATGTATCAAATTTAGACCAATGATTTCAAATGACTTTCTCAGATTGAAGGAGTAAGCCTACCCTTCAGGTGATTCGATACTCCGAATTGGTAAAAATGTTGGAGCTCGTTTTAAAAGCACAATCGCATTGATTTATTTTTATTTGTTTGGAAGTGCGCAAAATCTAATTCGTCATTCATTTGCGTAATGCGTTTTATTTTTGGCACGATCATCAATGTTTATGAGAACATTATCATCTTTCATATTGTAAATACGTGCTATTCATCCTTTAATTCTGTGCTTACAGTATTTAACGGTGTAGCATTCTTGAACAACCACTTCGCAGCAACAGCCTCACAGGGCATGCAAACTTTATGCATCGCTTTGTCAACATGTTTCCAACAGATGACTTGTGTAGGCTGACTTACTTTGAATCCTCTAACAGAGGATGATTTTTGACGGGTAGAGTTTTTCGGAACATTTACCCCTAAGCTTTGAAAAAAGAATACTTTTGAAATCAGTACCATTAATATTAATTTTTTTATTGCTGTTTTATTTTTTGATGAAAGAGATCTTCGCTTCTGGTTAAAGTTTTTTGAAGTGATAGGGACTCAAAATAAATCGCTCTATGTGGCAACTTTATTCTAGTAGAGGACTTTACTAAATGATTTCGTTTACTTTATAGATCGAGAACTGATATGGGAAATGAAACATAGTTTGATTTTTATTAAGTCATACAGTGTACAATGTACACGGTGTGATTATTTAGAGTTCTCCTAGATAAATAAGGTAGGTCTGATATTTTGCACCTTGTAAGAAAGTCTATTTCCCGAAATTTTGAGGTTAAATTGAAATATAATATTTAGCGCCAAGTGCAACTTCTTCTAAGAATCTCAGAATTTTATAACGATCTTATAAGATTTTTCTTTGGAAAGTCACTGAAAATTGATTGAAACAATATACTTATTATATTTGTTAAGCACTTTGGCTACTGAATCGTAAAAAAGATATACGTCGCATCTCGCGGCGTCCGAGATACTATTTGATTATACTGGGATCGATTTTTCGAAAAAATGCCAAACTTTTAAGGTCTGTACCGAGCTCCGGGGTGCCCCAAAAATCAATGTTATATATACCAAAAGATGTGCAAGAATCGGGCCTACACGCCAGTGATGTTGAAAATAAGCGCTTCAGTGGCCAAGTGCCTTAAAAAATTACATTTTTGAAAAAAAAAATCTTTTTACGGGTTAAATCCCATTTAAAATTCAAATGCAAAGCACCAGCTCCTGTTACATCCAATCAAGCTCATATTTGGAATTTGAGCTCAGTATGACCACCGGAACAAACCTCTGAATGTCCGCCAAAATGTAATTTTTGTTACATCCTAATACATATACATAATCTATGCAAATTGCACATATTCTTCTAAATTATCTAATTTGATTCCACTTTGTATAATCTAGACTTTATCAATTAGATCTCTAAGAACAATTTTCGGAACAAGTTCTCATAATAAAATATCAGTATTTGTTCGTTACTAGCTGAGATATGCGAATTTCGCTTAGTTACACAATAGGAAGCGTTAACTGAGACATTTTGAATGCTCATATTTATTTTTTTAAAGAAATTAAATAAAATTTTGATATCAATTTTTGTCTCAATAAAGCAATGCCGTTAATAGTAACGATAATTGCACATAATATAGTTTCATAATTTTCTTAACTTTTGGCACATTTTTTAAATTTTCAAAAAATAGTAATGAAAAACTTAATTTTATTTTATTCATTTCGATTTATTGTTCTTATAACCATTCAGTTCGCCTGAAAATTTCATATCAAAGTATAAATATTTCAAAAATATTAGTTTCTGAAGCTTTCACAACTGGGATCTTGTTTATTCGTTGAGCAACAAAAATTACGATATTATGAAATGAAAATTAACTATTATAATTCTGGTTAGCTTTTAAACAAAAATTGTTGTTATATCCTTTGAAACTTAGGTATCCTGTTCTGCCAAGATCAAATTATGTTTTTTACGGTTTTGTTTACCATGGCCAAATTGGATGAAAATTGAAAAAATATCAATTGATGTCTCAGAGAGGGTCATTCCAAATAAAAAAAAATTGGGAAATTTGTTAAAAAGTGTTAACAGTTTAATATCAAGAAAAAAAAACTTGAGCTAACAAGGGCGTAAGAGATTTAATATGAACTGAACTTCTTTTATTGCTATGAAAATTCTTTTAGACGAAATCATTTATTAAGCTGAATCATTAAAAAAAACTACTCCGTATTATGTAGAAGGTGATTTTATGAAAATGATATTTCAAGTGAAAAAGCTGATATTTAAGGTGAATCCAATGCTTATCTATTTATTTATGAGCTCAAAGAAGTAAGATTTGTTCAAGAAAAAGATTTGCCAACAAATCCATATTTTCTTCATTATTTTTATTTTCATTTCAACGTCGGCTCAATATTATTCTTTATCATATTCTCTCAAACTGTTCACAGAACCATAATGTATAGCAATGTTATGGTTTTGAAGCATGGATTCATTTTACTCGCCGTCAAAAGACTGTGATTGGAAAAATATCACTGCAAAAAAAAATACTAGTAAATTTAGAAATAGTCTTTAGATTTAGAATATCAATATATTTTCTTGAAAATGTTTTTGCAAGAAGTTAAGACATTAATTGACCCTCGCACTTAATTTGATCATTTATGTTGCTATTTTATACAATTTTGTTAAAGAATATTAACCAGAACCAATATAAGAACAATTTTGGATAAATTTAAAATTTACCGTTTCCCGGGAAATTGGACGCTTTATGTAATACTAAATCGCATCAGATTATTCTATTGAGAGCTAGTCAATCTTTTTTCTCCGATTTGATTGCAAAGTTAAAGTTCAAAAGCCATACACTGAAATAAAAAAGTACGAAATTCCTTTATTTTAAGAATTCTGCCTCCTTTCCTTATTAAGTAATTGTGTTTTTCGGATAGCTGAATAAGGATTTTTATATGTTATTTTCAAGTTGGGACCATCCATAAACCACGTGGACACTTTTTGGGAATCTGTTACCTCCACCACCCTCCCCTCCTTGTGGACAATTGTCCATACAAAAAAACTTTTTGTATGGATCGTGGACAATCACCATACCCTCCTAAAGTGACCACGTGGTTTATGGATGGTCCTGTTCAAGTCATTCCAGGCATGTTCATGACAAATTTGATAAATATGAATGTACGTGTTTCTATCAATTTCATGTGATTTTTCCATAGAAATATACATTAAAATCGATAAAAATATTCACTTTTATCTTAGATTTGTTCTCCGAAACTTACCGTGGATCTGGATACCCTGTTAATATATAATTCTGACTTCTGGATTGAATACGTGAGAGTCAGTTTTTATTATCAATTCCAAAATGGATCAAATTTAATTATGTGTAGATAGAGTTATCTTTATGATAGGTGCGACCTTAAAAATTTTAAATAACTAAAAGATTCTATTGTTTCATTGCAATGGGTTGCGTTTTTCCACGCTGCAGACAAAACATTTTTATTTGTTGGGGGATGGGCATTTTCATTATCGAGTAGGACGGGACAAAGAAAGGGTTTACGACTAGGTTTAGAGTCAATTTTATGAATTTTCAAAAATAATGTGAAGTTTGTGTATGTTAAGGGCAAAAGTCACTGTTTGTCTGTTTTGATCTTATATTTGAAGTTTACTAAATAATGTTTTCAAACCTATAGGTTCTTGAAATCTTTGACACTTTCAAGCAAGTGTTTAGCCAAGCGAATTACCTTACTAACCGTTAAAGAATTTTTGAAATTCTTTTATTATGTTTTCCTAAAATAAATTTGCGGGAAGGTGCTTACATTTTTGAATGAAAAAAAAATCAAAAACATAAAATAACTTTTATTTCTGATAATGTTGAATCGACGTAACACCTTATAATCTAGCCCTCTTAAACCTTGCGGTTTCGGCAACGGATTCACAGGCGTGTATCGTTCTTTTGCGACAAGACTTTTTTAATTTCTAATAATATTGATTCAAAATCACAGAAAAAAATATCAGCAGAAATCGTACCAAAAATAAAATTTATGCAAAAATAGTAATCTTTAATCCCAAAATTAAACTTAAGTTATATATGTACTACTTTGTTAAAATAGGTAAATTTACCATAATTTTTTTTTAATTTTTAATTTAATCTACGCTTTGTTTATTAACCATCAAGAACCATGTGTATGTTTAGGTACTTTAGGATTTTGTTTTATTTTTAAGTTTAAAAATACGTTTCCACTATAAGCGCCTCACATATCAGTTAGTGACTGTCAGCGCCCTAAAAATCATATATGCACTGTAGGCGCCCTCAGCCAAATGCGCATCTACCTAGCTCAAGCCCATCAAACACACCCCTGGACTGGATTGGCCACACCCGGAGTGGTCAGTGCCCTCGGGAAGGTTCTACCGGGGGGACATTAATCGAACCATACGACTTGGGGCAATATGGGTATCAAAATTCATGGTTTTTGAAACTGATAATGAAAATGGCCATTTTGACTGGATTGGCCACACCCGGAGTGGCCAGTGCCCTCGGGAAGGTTCTACCGGGGGGACATTAATCGAACCATACGACTTGGGGCAATATGGGTATCAAAATTCATGATTTTTGAAACTGATAATGAAAATGGCCATTTTGACTGGATTGGCCACACCCGGAGTGGCCAGTGCCCTCGGGAAGGTTCTACCGGGGGGACATTAATCGAACCATACGACTTGGGGCAATATGGGTATCAAAATTCATGGTTTTTGAAACTGATAATGAAAATGGCCATTTTGACTGGATTGGCCACACCCGGAGTGGCCAGTGCCCTCGGGAAGGTTCTACCGGGGGGACATTAATCGAACCATACGACTTGGGGCAATATGGGTATCAAAATTCATGGTTTTTGAAACTGATAATGAAAATGGCCATTTTGACCGGATTGGCCATACCCGGAGTGGCGATTGTCCTCGGGAAGGTTCTACCGGGGGGACATTAATCGAACTATTCGACTTGGGGCAATATGGGTACCAAAATTCATGGTTTTTGATACTGGACATGAAAATTACCATTTTGATTGGACATTTTCCGAACCATACTTGTTTTGGCAATTTATTTCCACAGAGGTGCCAAAGATTGAAAACATTTTATATGAATAAATTATTTAGGATTAAATACATAGGCAATGTTTTAAAAATATAAAATAAAATAGAATATTTTTTAGGAGTTTTGTACAAAGTTCTTTGTCATATTGGTCATGTAGAACATAACCACCTGCACCTTTTTTACTTCACAAATCACAAGAATCGATCTTGCATTTGCAGATTCAGAAAAAAACACAAAAGGTAGATATAGTTCCTCATATAAAGAGGATACTGAAGTTAACGTTTCATAGAATAAGTATGAGTTAAATGTAACTTAATTGATTGAGAAGAAATTATTGCAACTATTGGCATAGAAAAAAAACTCCCGGGTCCCGGGAATTCCCGGGAAATGACCAAATTCAACTCTCGATTCCCAGGAAATTGAAAATCTCGAGAATCGTCACCCTCTAAATATGACTATCAATCGACGCAAAATAAATTAATGAAGCAAGCAAAATTCCGCTTCGTTTAATGTGTTATTTTGAAATTATGAGGAATTTCAAAAAAAAGGGCAACTTGTGAAAATTTCAGTATTTAAAAAAAAACTCTAATAAATTGTAAAAGCATACAAAATTTCAATTCGTTTGTTGCTCATATTGAAAATTTTGAAAATTAGAGTATTTTTGAAATAAATACGGTATTTAGTATCTTCAAAAACACTCAAATATAGTAAAAAAGCATACTACATTTCGCTTCGTTTAAAAACCATATATTTTGTATATTTTGGAAAGTTTTATTTCCAACAAAATACGGTAATTTGTGAAAGTGTCAATATTTACAAAAAAAAAATCTAATAAACTTCAAAAGTAAACGAAATTTTAATATGTTTGATTCCATATCGCAAATATAAAAAATTTGATTATTTTCCAAAAAATACTGTGATTCGTGAAAATTTTAGAATTATCCGAAAAAAAGTTAAATAATTAAATATGTATCCATTTTGTTAATTTTGAAAATTTTAGTATTTTCAAAAAGTGCGTTAATTTGTGAAAATTTTAGTATTTTCAAAAAAAAATTCTGATAAATTGAAAAAGCAAAAACATAAACTTTGAAAAATATTTGCAACGGCCTTATCGTCTATAACCGGCGATAAGATTATCGAAATAAAATTATCAAAATAATGATAACGATAATTGTTATCAAAAATCAAAATCAAATTATTCGCTCTACAGCATTGCATTGGCGTTCTCGATTGCAAGATTCCTACTCGAAACTAGGTGTCCGAAGGTTTGATTGTTGAGGCAATTGCAAACCTTTTTTTATACCTAAGCTTCCCTCTACCCCGGGATTCGAACTGACGACCTTTGGATTGTTAGTCCAACTGCCTACCAGCGACTCCACCGAGGCAGGACCTAGGGAGACGACTCCTACACCTGGACTGAGCTATCGAAATAACCTCTAAGTTAGACCGGGACCAACATTTACTTCCCTGTCCGACGGAAGGCGTGATCAGACAAATCTCGTCTCAAAATTTGCCACCGGGACCTTCTGGGATCAAACTCAGGCCGACTGGATGAGAGGCAACCACGCTTACCCCTACACCACGGTCCCAGCTCATTGTTATAGTCAGACGATAATTTTATCGATTAACGACCTTGTGATACACCGTATTCGTTTTTATGTCATATTTTCTAAAACGATTTCCGCTTCAAGAATTTGATTAAGTCATGACTTTAAATGAGAACCTGACTATAACTACTTCATTTTGCATAATTTTCCAGAAATTTTCAATTTTTTTATTTTCGTAAGAAAAAAAAAAAGTTTTGCGGTGCTGTACATCGGATTTTCATTAAATATCAAAACATTTTTAAACAACCCCAAACATCTTAAATATGACTATGAATACCGAAAAATGCATTTTACATTGTTTTGAGTTGATAAGACTTCAATTTTCATGGAAATTTTTAAGCTATTTGAAAAAAAAAATCTGCCCTGGTTTTCCGGACCAATGTTGTTCTAGGTCATTCGAAACTTCCAGGAAGTTTGGGTAAGCGGCTTACCAAAGAAACAAGTCCAAAATTCAAGACATGACAACGGATCCTACCAAACGGCTTTAGAGTGTATGGATGGCATAGTGCATGGTTGTAATAACTTATTGGGATGATCCGGGTCACCCAAGCTCCTTGGAGTAAAGGACTGTATGTCTACCGCCGTAACAAGCAAGATGTCGTCAGTTTTTGACCCCGTATCATATCCTCAGTTAGTATGGTAGACTACTTTAATGTTATTTTAAGATGTACTGGATTATCCAACAACTCCCTGGAATCAATACGTGTGAGTCATGTAGCAAGCAAGAGTCCTTGTAATTTTTCCATGACCCAAGAAGATTATCGATCAAACCATGAAATTCCTCAATTCACTACGCTCCCCTAATCTTTGCCAACTTATTCATTTCACAAGGAAATTAAGTAAAAGCTTTCAAATAAATTACGTTCTTGAAAGCATACTTTCCACTTCAGCTACAACCATGTCAAGAGCAACAGTTGCTGTATTACTGCTCATACTGTCAATATCTAGAGGTGCATCCAAACGCCCAAGTGCACAATCGATATCGAACATCGTACTACAGCAGGTCCAACTGTTGCGCCCAAACTGCCCCACACTTGAAGTTTTCGTCAACATTATCGATGACGGTTTTCTGGAGCAAACGTTAAAGTTTGTGGAGCAAAACGAAGCCCTTCCCGTGAAGATAACTTCAACGCCAAGGGATTTCTACTATCTTTCAAAAGTACCAACAGCCTGTGGTTTGCTACTCCTGGACGAATTGCCTCGTACCAAAAGAATCGTCGACAGTGAATCACTCATGCAGACCGTGGCAGTAGTGAGCAATGAAACTTTCGCGAGTTTGAACGGTCCCTTCGAGCACCCGTATTTGCTGTATTTGGTGTACGATGTTGAGGATCCACTGTTTCGATATTACGATCGCTTTCGAGGAAGGTTGATTGAGAGCGTGGCACTTTCTGGCAATCCCTTTCTACAAATCGAGAAGGATGTTATGGGAATGTCAATTGGTTTGAGTATTTGCAATAAAAAGGATATTTTCCTTATTGAGCACATTGCCAGCGAAATCAATGCAACGTTGAGCTATGGAACGAATAATTTGATTAACATTCAGGTGATAATTTATGAAGATGTGAACGCATTGTTTTTATCGTTTTCATCACTACAGTTTGTTCGTTCCACAGAGCTTACAGAAACCAATGCTGCTGGTACTTTCCGATCCTTTCGACGTTTACATCTGGGTTTGCAGTCTGGCAGTGGTAGCGATTTTAGCGATTTACATCGAGTTTGGCAGAGGAAGACTGATTCCCAAAAGTTTCTTTTACACCTTGATGGATCTAGTCGGGGTGGGACTCTTAGGATCATCGATGTCTTTGCGAACAAAGCTAGAACATTCCATCGTTGGGCTGTTTATGCTGATCAGTATCGTGCTGGTATCCGCATACCAATCGTTAGTTATCTCATTCCTTCTAAGTCCTCGATACTACCCCGAGCTTGACACCCTAAAACAGGTCAACGAGTCCTGCAATTGGTACGACGACAGCGACTACATCAACCTGGACGAAGCCAACTTCCAGAACTACGGAGAATGTGACGAAGAGGAATTCGCCGACATGGAGTACGACGATGCGATCCGGGCAAAGTACGAACGCCGCTGCTGCCAGGAGATTACCCAAGAATTGAGTGAGAAGCTGTTCAATGAGTCGGCTGTCGTGAACGAGTGCTATCGCATCTCGAAGCTGGTGACCCGTCACCATCCGGTGTTTGCAGTGGTTCTCAGTCGATCGCCACTCTTCCACACACTCGGATGGTTTGCGCAAGTTTTCAGTGAGGGGCATCTGTACAACGGTGTGAACGATTTCGTCTACAAAGATCCAACGGTTGAGAAACGCCGGAGGTTTGAAGCTGTGGCTTTAGGGTTGACGGATTTGTCACTGGTGTGGGTTTTGTACCCTTCGGGTGTGACGATTTGCGTGGCTTGTTTCATTCTGGAAGTTTTGAGTGAACGACTGAATAAAAAAAAGATACTCAGAAGGATCTATCGTTGTAGAGTTTGTTGTTATGCCAATAGAAAGTTAAGAAAAGTTTACAAACAAATAATAAGCAATGTTAGAGCAAGTATTGCTAACCCTGCCGTCCTTAAATCTGGTTGGTAATAACTAAGATAAGATAACTGGGAAAAACATTTTGGAGGCTTTTTGAAATAAATTTATTAAAAAAAAACTCTGACCACTCTCCCACGCCCACAGTGCGTGCACGACTGACCAAAAGCTAAAAACGGATAGTTGAGCGTCATAAATTAAGGCAACAATATGAGACAATTTCTATTGAAATGAGACACTGAAGCGTAACCGAGCCGAGCCTTGCAGCAGCATTCAAAGTTTACTGTGTTTGGCCCCGGCTTGCAGCATTGGTCATATTCATCTAGTGCGGAAGGATGGAAATTATATTTTGGGAAATGTTGAAATGTTTTGCACCCGATGGAGCCTGGTGAGTCCTGTCGAGGAGAGATGATTGTGATGGCATGCAGTTTCGAGAATAATTGTTATCCATTGCGGATTATGCATTCCCCCAGATAAGTGGTGGAAGGGGGTGGCGAACCCGAATCAACATAATTTATAATTAAATGTCACCAGAAGGCAGAGAGAAAAGCACATGGAATGCAGATCATTTAGAGGATAATTGAATGTTAGTTTTGGGCTCTTTGTTATAGTTTTTGTTTTCTCAGTTTAACGAATTTAAACCATTTTTGTACATTGTTCTTGCAGTCAAACCCGAATTCTGTTCATACTAATATAACACATGTTCAAGTCATAAAATCCAACCAAACCAGTCTTCAAAATGATCCGATCAAACCAGATCGTCGCAGATCAAGGCATCGATATAAAATAGCTCATTTCGCCAGCCAATGAATTCGTTTTTTTTTGTTTTTTTTTTTTTTTCGATGGAACCACGTACTAAAATTAGCATAAAATTCGTTCCTTCCTCGTGCACGACCTTGACATTCATTCCACACAAAGCCAGAACATCTCCGTCCGGCCACCGCGAGGCAGATCTTCTTCTCCGATGTTGCTGCTGGACAATCAGACGAAGATCGCCGCCAAACCGGTCCCATTTGAAAATCTGTATCAATTTCAAAAGATGTGGTTTGCACTGACTTATGCACCCATCGCACTATGGGTCGATCGGTCAGAAAGAAATTCAAATTAAAAATTGTATAGAAAATTTTAGAATAATTTAAAAATGAAACAACAACATGCGACTTTCAAGGTTGTTCATCATTGCAATTATCGTCGATAATATTATCGTCTGACGATAGACGATAACGATAATCTATTGTTATTGATCATATCATGTTAAATTATCAATGATTTCACTAAGATTTTTTTTAAATGTAGTAAATTTCAAATGAATAAAATGTACTCAAAATTAGTGCGTCCATCCCGGGAATTCCCGGGACAAAATTCCCGGGATTTTTCCAAAACAGGGAATTCCAGAATCCCGGGATTTTCAATAGTTTGTCCAGGGAATTCCCGAAATTGAAAAAAAACAAATTTTAGTCTGGAAATTCAGAATTGGTGGTGGAAATAATTGACAAGTTGAGTACATAATAAACGATAAAAATTAAAATTTACAGCATTAAAAATTTTATATTATATCAGCATTAATTTGGCTTATTAGGGAAAATTGTTAAAATTTTAAAATGCCTGACGTTTCAATTTTGTTTCCATTCTATTTTATATATTTTTGAAAGATAGGGTTATATTTTAAAGTAAATTCATGATTTTAAATTTGAAAAAAAATATTACATTATTTTTCATCAAACACCAGAAACTGGGGCAAATCCCGACAAATGTAACGAATTAGGACAGCTATTTAAGCCAATTATTTTTCAAAATGTTTTGAATGGCTTCGATTCGTTGGAACAGAAACAAAACTCGATTATCAGAAGTTTCAATTATCCAAAGTTATTTGAAAGTTTATATAGGAATTCAGATAATCGTGTCACGAAAAAAATGTTTCCTTATTTTTTTCTACCTTAACTAGAATTCTGCAACCCAATTTTAGTAAAATTTGAATGATTGATTGCCTTAAAAGTTACTAAATGCATTTTTAAATATTTCACCATCGCCATTTTGGCCGCCATCTTGGATTTTAAAACTCGTCCTGTCGTCCCGATTTCGATTGTAATTTTTTAACAATTTTACATTGACTGGTATCATTTTATTAGTTTTATTTATTCTTTTTTAGACTTTTTCAAAAAATTGAGCTTTTCTAGTAATGTTATAAAAAATATATATAAAAGAAATATATTTATGGAAGACTTATTTTATTTGAATCACATTGGATTTAAAAAAAATATCCAAAGCACAACAATAAAAAAACATTTTTAAATACTTTTAAGCTTTTTGCAAACTGTCGTCCTTGTTTAGATTGAAGTGTACATTATCACCAATTAATATTATTAAGATTTTTCCATGATTTTGAGCTTGAAAACAAAAAAATATAATAAAATCATAGATTTTATGAATGTTTCAAAAATTTCCCGGGATCCCGGGAATTCCCGGGATTTGAAAAATATTTTTCCCGTTTCCCGGGAAATTCTAAACCCGGAAAAATTGGACGCCCTACTCAAAATTGTTCACAAAATACCGTATTTTTCGAAAATACTCAAATTTTCTAAATATGCAATATGAGTATCAAACGAAGCGAAATTTTGCATGCTTCATAAAAACATTCAAATTGTGAATGCTTTATATAAAACTTTGCGTCGTTTCCCAAGTAACATTTTTTCCCAGGAGTTCTACAAGAGCTCTTCAAGATAGCTACAGCATAGCAGTTTGGACCGCGGTAGGATAAAATTCTCTTCAAAACTTCTTCAGGAGTTTGGAAGAGTACTTGAAGAGAATTTTATCCTACCGCGGTCCAAACTGCTATGCTGTAGCTATCTTGAAGAGCTCTTGTAGATTTCCTGGGAAAAAATGTTACTTGGGTTGATACCCACATTGCAAATTCAAAAAAAAAATTAAGTATTTTCAAAAAATTACGGTAGTTTGTGGACAATGAGCACATGTTTTACTTTGAAACTAACTAGATTTTCAAAAAATATATTCTTAGTGAAAGCATTGAAAATTCATTATGGTATGGTTGAGTTAATCGATTTAAGAAAGATTTTGAAAATGTGTTATCATCCATTATCGGCGATAAGATTATCACCGAAAGAAATGTCGAAATAACGATAACGATGGATCATCCCCAAGTAACATTTTTTCCAGGAGTTCTACAAGAGCTCTTCAAGATAGCTACAGAATAGCAGTTTGGACCGCGGTAGGATAAAATTCTCTTCAAAACTTCTTCAGGAGTTTGGAAGAGTACTTGAAGAGAGTTTTATCCTACCGCGGTCCAAACTGCTATGCTGTAGCTATCTTGAAGAGCTCTTGTAGAACTCCTGGAAAAAAATGTTACTTGGGTCATAATCATTCCGACGATAACGATAGAACTATCGTTATCTAGCCTCGATAATTTAATCGTTAACAACATTGGTGATTTTGCTCTGAACAAGTATAAAACAATCAGTTTTTATAGCAAATTTAAAAATTTTGTTGAAAAATTTTCTTCGTGTCGACGATTCATTATTGATTAAGAATATGAATATTTGACAGTATTTAGGTTACACTTAGAAAACATAATTTTTCCCATTTGTTTTTCTTTCAGAATTGTATCTTAGCAAACATTGGTGGTCATATCATGAACGTTTTTTAAACAACAAGAAAACAATCTTCACGACAAGAAAGCTGTTCATGAATGATGAATGACGACTGTTGGAAAAAGATGATCGTTATTTTTATTCACCTGAAATATTCCCAAATTTATTAAACAGTGCGATGTTAAAAATTTTGTGGAATACTTTGCTATTGGAAATCAGATTTTACACCAATAAAATAATTCAAACAAAATTCAAGCATTTTAGATTTTTATGGAAAAAAATCATAACTTGGGCAAATAAATTTTCACACTCTGCATCTTTGCGTTCGATAGATGGCTTGTTGTCACCAAAATCATTACTGATAATAACATTTTTTATCAAAGGTTATTTTGAGCATTTAGGATTTTTTCTTAAAAGAAATAAAAAAAATATTTTGAAATAAGTGTACTTACTTTTATCCAGAATTCTCCTTATCTTTTCTGAAAACACCAAATCAATTTTGGAATGCCTTCTCTACATACGGATTTAAAACCTTTACTGTATATAATCATTTCTATTACTAAGCTTATAATCAGTCTGAACACTTCACTGTTTTTTCCCAAATATAAATCAAGGAATGTACAAAAGGAACCTCTGAATGCCAACTGTTTTGATAACAAAACTAAATTTTCAGTGTTATTTTTATGTTGATACATTTTATTGGCGATTCAACTGCTAAACTAATCGACAGAATGAAATAAAGGCTGTATTTGATAATTTTTGAATTGATGAAATTGATGAAACTTTATCTTTAAACTGAATTTTGTTCATATGTTGTTTGTTGAATCGATTGAAATTTCAAAAACTTTTTCACTATTGTTATCGATTTACAAAAAAAATAGTATGTGAATTGCATTTTTCAGTAAAAAACATGAAAAGCCTGGCTTAGTTTTTTTTTGGTTTCAGACTAAGGTTGCAAGCTTCAATTCTAGAGTTATATTCTGAAAAGGTCAAAAGGCAAACCAAATAAAACCACATAGAGACAGAGTCACCCGAAAGCAACAAAAAAATGTTTCCTGGACCTTTTGAAAAAACTCCAGAATTGCTCCCTACAAATGTACAAAAGAATACTTATTAAAAATGTGTAAATAGTTTTGATAAATTTGCTTAAAAGTAATTCTAATAAAACTATCTAACTTTGGCAACCATGCAAAAATAAATAATTTGTTTGTCTATGATTTTTTTTATTTTAGATAAATAATTTTCAAAGATGCGAAATGTCTTTTGAAAAAAGGCAGAAAAAAATATTGTTTTTAAAAAGAAATTCGAAGAGCAAGGCATTGAAATCTCTAAGAAATATTCCTTATTGAAAAGTTTTGATCTTTATTTATCATAAAAATCTGATTTGTTTTTAAAATGTGCAAATAAGGGTGCAGAGCACTACAAAAGTATTTTTTTGCCAATCCATCGTGAAACAACTTTTTTTTTTCCGGTGATCCTCAAGCGACAAAACGGCCTATTTTTATCGACCAAAAATAACGGATGGGAGATTAATACCTCTACTCTGACCAAAGTCGAGTGGGGAAATGTCATAAAATGCTTTTTACACCAGCCCAGTTGTTTTATTATCATTAGTTTTTAAAACTGGGGAACCGTGGTGAAGGGGTAAGCGTGGATGCCTCTCACCCAGTCGGCTTGGGTTCGATCCCAGAAGGTCCCGGTGGCATTTTTCGAAACGAGATTGTTCTGACCACACCATCCGTCAGACGGGGATGTTAAATGTTGGCCCTGGTCTAACCTAGAAGTTAGGTCGTTAGCTCAATCCAGGTGTAGGAGTCGTCTCCCTGGGTCCTGCCTCGGTGGAGTCGCTGGTAGGCAGTTGGACTCACAATCCAAAGGTCGTCAGTTCGAATCCCGGGGTGGATGGAAGCTTAGGTGATGATTTGTTTTGTTGTCAAAATAACTAAGTATTGACGGAAAAAAATAATTGCTGTAGGGGAAATTCTCGTATGTTTGGCAGGTTAAGCACTCGCTCCTAACTCCATACCATTTGCTGATTTTCACTATTTAAACAACTAATTTTGCCAAACTTTTGATAGAAACTTCCTCGCTCACTTCTTATTGAGCTATTTATCACTCGATTTCAGTTGAAAACGCTATTAATTAGCTTCAATTGAATGTCAAGGTTCTGACCTGCCAACATTAGAGGCGCGCTGGAATTAGGTGCTGTTCCCCTACTGCACATTGTAATTTCACAAAAAAATCCAAATATTTTCAATCGAACCCAAACTTACCATATATGATTTCGTACGCAATAAAATGCATTTTTAATTGCTTTCGGTTGATAAGGCCTCTATTTCCATAAAAAATTGAAGATTTAAAAAAAATAACATTTTGTTCACTCCCTGATTTATTTAGCCTGTTTTGGAGGGAAAGACGAAATATACTTTGAAAAACAGAAGCAATGGCCTAAATGAAATTTTCTTGTGCAATTGATATTCAAAGAAAATTATAATTAAAAGACAACAATTAAAGATGTCATAACACAAAAATTTGCAGTAACTAAGCATGAAAAATGTTACCATAAGTTAGAAAACGAAAGATTTACCAAACCTTCCACAGTGCCCCAGCATCGCTACCTGTGGTTTCAGTGGCTGCGACGTGCCGCCACCGCGACAATTTACCTTGGTGAAGGAGACACTTTGAATGTCTAATCGACCGATCAGCAGATCATCTGCGTTGAAGAGTGTGAAGAAGATGACACCAGCGGGAGTGATATAAAAAGGCGCCCCGATTCACTATCTCGCTATCAGTCAGCTGTCGAACAGTGTTCAAACCACAAGTTTCGAACAATCCTCCAAGAAGTGTCCCACCTTCAAAAATCAGCCAAGATGAAATTCCTGATCGCATTCGCCGCCATCGTTGCCGTGGCCCTGGCCGCCCCCGCCGACGAACGGGACGCCCAGGTGACCAAGTACGAGAACGACCACAAGGGCATCGACGGGTACAACGTGGCGTACGAGACGAGCAACGGAATCGCCGGCAAGGAACAGGCCGAGCTGCGGACCTTCGGCGATGACATCGCGGCCATCGTGGTGCGCGGATCGTACTCGTACACCGGTGCCGACGGACAGGTCTACACCGTCAACTACATCGCCGACGAGAACGGTTTCCAGCCGGAGGCCGCCCACATCCCACGTGCCTAAACAGTTCAAAAATGGTTGCAGTGCACCACGCTCAGGTGTATCGCAGTAGCAGAAAGGCAGGTTGTGAATAGTGCACAGGTGCTGTAAATAAAGGTTTAGTTCTAGTAATCAAACTGTGTTGTGTTGTTTTGGGGGAAGTGAGCCCCGGTGAAATATGGAAAGAAATATCATTCTTAGTGACCATTGACAACGTGAAAAAGTAATTCTTGCTTGATAAGAAAATAGTGAAACGCTCTTAACTCTTTGACGCCAATGTGACTCCAGTCATTTTTAAATTTAAAATTAACACTCAAACGCTCGGGTAGTAATTTGACCCCTATTTTTTCTTAAAAATCTTACAACTTTTTGTCGAGTGTGGGTCTCGTGGCGCAGGGGTAGCGGCTTCGGCTGCCGATCCCGATGATGCTATGAGACGCGGGTTCGATTCCCGCCTTATCCACTGAGCTTCTATCGGATGGTGAAGTAAAACGTCGGTCCCGGTTTCTCCTGTCTCGTCAGAGGCGCTGGAGCAGAAATCCCACGTTAGAGGAAGGCCATGCCCCGGAGGGCGTAGTGCCAATAGTTTCGTTTTTTTTTTTCGGGTTTTTGATCAACATAACAACAACATTTTCACATAACAATGCCGGAAATGATAGAAAAATCAAAGCATCATCCTACAAAAGTAATTTACATGGTTTAACCTTCGGGGTACCGGAACAGGATCCAAACAGAAACGGAGCACTGAGCTGATGTCAATTGGTCGCCAATCGGAACCGGCTCCAATGCCTCGAAGGAACCATTTCAACTATTTTTGCAGGATGCTGTAAAAGGATGATGCCTTCATGTTTTGTATCATTTCCGGTATTGTTTTGTGGAGAAGTTTTTTTTAATATTGACTAAAACCTATATGGGTAATTTTTCCCCAACTCAAACAGAAGTTGTCCCGACCCCACGAATCCGAGGTCAGTTTTTTGATATCTCGTGATAGAGGTGCGGTACGACCTTTTTTAAAAAAAGAGGTGTTTTCAATGATTTGCAGCCTGGAACAGTGATGAGATATAAATATGGTGTCAAAGGGAGTCTTATGTAAAATTAGACGCCCGCGTACTCAAAATTCCGAAAAAAAACGTATTTTTCATCGAAAAAAAAGCACTGAAAAGTTTTCAAAACTTTGCTATTTTCCGTTACTCAACTGTAAAAAAATTTGAACATTTCATTTTAAGGGAAATTTTATGTTCTTTTCGAATTTACATTAGGCCGATGCAAATATTTTTCTCTGGCCGGGGTCAAGAAGGGGGGAGGGAAGGGGCAAAAAATAAGATAATAAAAAAATAGAAATAACAAGCCAGATTCCCAACATTTGAATGTATAAATCAGGTGCCCAACCTTTTGGCCCTGCGGGGCAGATCTGATATTTCTGAATTAGAGGCAGGCTGGAACTAATATTCAATAAAAGTAAAATAAAAATCAAAATAGTAGTTTATGCAACAAGTTGCAAAAAGAGGATTTTTTCAGCACGAGTCGTACATTTATCCAACGAGGTTCACCGAGTTGGATAAATACGAAGAGTGCTGAAAAAATCAAGTTTTGCAACGAGTTCCATACAACATTTTTTGCAATTCCAAAAAACACACTGAGTGAAATTTTATGTCAAATTTTTATGTATTTTGTCAATAAATCGTTTAAATCAATTTTTTTTTTGAAAAGTGTTACTTTTCGAAACAAGTGCTGAAAAGTGTTGCTATTCGATTCTGTTATTTTTGGTACATAAAAGTAGGCTATTTCGTCGTTCAAGAATGACAGGAAAAGAAAGTAGTTTCACGACGGAATTGCAAAAATAATTTTAAACGCAGGAGAATGCATTTTAAATCAATTTGAGCTGATTGCAAAAAAAAAATGTATGCCCTTTTTTTATATTTATAACTGCTGAGAAAGTTGGCAAAAATTTCTCATATTTAAATGCTTTTGAATTTTTGTGATCATTTTTTCGATATTTTTCCGGAATCACTTTTTACCAAAAAATCATATTTCTGGAACCAGATGTTGCCCCATCAAGAAACAGGCACTGTGGCTCAAGAGATGTCTTTTTGAGTTCCATAAAACATATCAACATAATTCAAAAATTAAAAAAAATACGAATTTCGGGAATTTTAATTAAAGAAAAAATAATTTGTTAAAAAACGGGTGATTCTTTTCGAAAATATCTATTTTTGTAGATAGTTCTCATTATAACCTACAACTTTTTCCAAGACAAATGTTTTCATATTTTTACGTACCAATTTTGTATGACTATTTTGCAATTTTTCGAATATTTTCAAATCAATTTTTGCTTCCGAAAAGGCGAAATTTTTCATAAAAAGTTCATTTAAAATGCAATTCATAAAAAAAATCGCGATACAGTCAAGACTTTATAATCCGAAGGCTCGATAATCCGATGTTTCGATTATTCGAAGTTCGATTATCCGAAGGTTTGTAATGTATATCTCTGCCAACTCTTACAGCAGTTGTCTCGACCACTGAAACTTTGTCCTCAGGCGAAACTGTTGTCCCTGATCACGGATCCAAGCTCTATTTTTCCGATAACTCGTGACGGAGGTGCGGTGCGACCCCGTCCACCCCTGCAATTATCTGCAGGCGTAATATTGAATGTTTGGTCCATTTGAAATGTTAGTCTTGATTTAAATTTTTCGAAAATATTTTTTTCGAGAAGATCGGAAAATTTCACGAATGTTTCATATTTTAACATTGTAAATCGGACAATTAGTTGCTGAGATATCGACATTAGAAAATGGTGAAACAACCTTAGAGTTGTTGGTGAGCCTTGGAAAACATCGTTTTTCTTGTTTTAAAACCTTTGCATGGTAATATATCAGCAACTAAGGGTCGTTTCAACAAAGTCCGAAAAAGCAAAATATAGAGAATATTCTCAGCTTTCCAAAAATATTTTTTTCATAAGTGTGAAAACATGGGCACTATTTTTTTTAAACCAATAACTGCGACTATTTTGAAAAAAAGTTACATAAAATGGCTCTAACTTGAAAACGGTGAACTTCATCAAAATTTCAATAAAGTACTTTTTGATTGCAAATTCAATTTTACATCGAATAATGAAATTGAAAAATTTTTGCGAACAATACTTCGATTTTTGAAAAAAAATAGTTTTGATTCAAACAATCATAACTTGGTCAAAGATTTTTTGCCCATTCTGGAAATTTCTGAAAAGTTGGCATTTTATGTCCTCTAAAACATATAAAAAAAATAAAAATAAAAATAGAGTTTTTTTGCAAATCAAGTTTTAGTGATAAAAAAGTGAAATTAAAAATCAACAAATTTTTTTTTACCGTGTATCATTTTTTTTTAGTATAGTCCATATCCATACTTACAACATTGCCGAAGACACCAAATCGATCAAAAAATTCCTTCAAAAGATACAGATTTTTGATTTTTCACATATCATTTTTGTCTGGACACTGCCAAATTTGTATGGAAAATAATATGTACAAACTAATGATGCAAAATTACTTCTTTGGGCATACCGAAGGCACCAAAAAAGGTTTAAGCCGGATTAAAAAATACAAAAATTAAAATTAAAGAAAAAAGACCGATTCCGTAGAGAAATGCTCATATGGTTAGATTTTCGAAATCACCTTTTATTTTTTGAGAAAGTCAACGAAAATGGTCAGTTTTTAGACCACACTTACAAGTAGTAAGTCACCCTAATGGCCAAACAAATAATACGGATCTAAAAATTGGGCCAATGAACCCCCAGTCCAATTATGAGCTAAATCGAAGCACTTTTTTTTTGTTTAACTTCATATGAACCTGCTGTATTTCCATACACGAAAAAGCTAACCTAACTAAAAGGTGAGATAACTCATTAGTCTTTTTACATTTAATCAAAGTGAATGAAGCAAGCTGTAACAGTTCGTCTCTTTATAAATTGTCAGGTCAATGAACAATACAAATGTATCCAAATATTGTGAGAAATCAACAAAATTGTATCAATATTTAACCCTGAATTTCCAAGCTCCGTAATAATGGTGAATTTGTATGGAAATCCCCCCTTCTTCTCGAGTTGGAGGGAATGCGGGTTTTAAATTAAAAAAAAATAGTTCGGATGAAATGCGAAAATGTAAATGATTTTTTTCCATTTTTCGGGAAAATTTTAACAGATTGTTCATGCCGAAATGGATCGAAAATCGTATTGGTTGCATTATTTTTAAATGATTTGAAAAAAGTTATTTGATCTCATTTTGCATGCTAAATAACCCCTCCGTAAAATTAAAAAAATGACACTTTTTTTTTTAAATCAGCATTTAGTGCTTACTATTTTTCGACAGCTGAAACCCCCACGTTAGCTGATTTAATCTATATGCCTTGGTTTGGGAGTATATTTCCAAGAGCAAATAAATATAAACAAAAATCTCTATTTGTTTGTACTATTCAAAATAACACTATATTTAGAACACATTATCACCCCTGAACGAGGTTTCAATCACACTAAAAATCCTTTCCGACTTAAACACAAACACTCAAATGACTAGGTCGTGCCGTGCCCTGCCACAAATCGTAGCTCCTCTAAGCCCGCGGGATGTGGGCGGCCTCCGGCTGGAATCCGTTCTCGTCGGCGATGTAGTTGACGGTGTACACCTGGCCGTCATCTCCGGTGTACGAGTACGATCCTCGGACGACCAGCGCACTCACATCGTCACCAAAGTTCTTCAGCTGGGCCTCCTCCTGACGCTGGATGCGGTTGCTGGTGTCGTACCTGTTTGATGGTGAACGTTGATTTAGATGTCGTTTTCTTGGTGATCTTCCCGATACTACTTACACAAATCGGTATCCATCGACTCCCAGGTTGTCGTTCTCGTACTTGGTGATGTGGGCATCACGTTCCTCGTGGGGAGGTGCGGCCAGAGCCACGGCCAGGATGGCGGCAAATGCGATGGCGAATTTCATTTTTGAAAAAGGGTGGTTGGTTGAAACTTTTGGTAGCTCTTCGGAGGACACACTCTGCACTGAATCTAACTTTCGCACTGCATTCGGTATTTATATCACCGTTAGGTTCAGGCTCACCCCTACCACCCCTAGAGTAGCAGAAGAAGAATCTTCCAAAGATCTGTCCAACGGGGAGGTTGACGAGGTATCGGAGGAGTCCACGTTCAAGACATGGAGCGCGTATTCAAATTAGTTTATGCGACCGTGGATTTGGATGCTGCGTTGCGTGTGATGTAACCTTTGTGCACACCCCGTGAATTGTGAAGAAAGAAGGGTGATATTTTGAACGATCCCGCTATTTTTAAACGGTCGTAGACAGAGTTGGAATTTGGGAGCAACATGATAATATTTTGCCAATTTCTATCCATTTAAGCTGTGGTGAAATCAAATAAAATAAATCTTAATAAGGTAATTTGGTTAAAATGAAAACAATCGAAATGATAAACCATTAAAAGAACTAAACATAACTCACGACAGATTCTATTTGCACCCCTTAATACGCCTCTGGCAGTGGCGTGACGCGAGGTTACCCCAAAAACCAACGACGATCCTCGCTGACACCTTAACCGTTGATCTATAATATCGCCGCACAGGTCAACCGGTGGTCGTTGTAGGAGTTTCGTGTTTTTGTGGCGTTATCTAGCCAAAAAAAAAAGCGGTCATCCAACCGGTTTGGCGGATTTTTTTAGTCTCTTAAGGTGATCTGCTGGAGTTGATGATGATGATGCTGCACCAGCAGTTGAATCCAACGAAGCAGTTAATCACTGGGGAGAAGAAAGAAGACGAGGAAGATTATGCGAAGGTGCAGTCGATGGAGGAGTGATTTCGAGCTGACCTTGAACTAGATTCGTGCTGGGCTTTATGGACGTGTTGGACTTGAATTCCGCTGCAGATGTCGTCAGCAGGCCGCCAACTAATGTTGGTCTTCATCGGTTATCAACGGATACCATCCGCTACTGGGGATCCCTTTGTTCCGTTAGGTTGGCGACACGCGTGTCGATTTCAATGTCATTGGAAGTGGCCGTGAAAACGTTTTGGGAGGAATGATTGGGCAAAGAAAAAAATAAAATATTTCTACAAATCAAACTGTTTGCTCGACAGCGGTTCAATCTCATGCCCCAGCATTCCACTCCCCAGAATCATTTTAACATCATTAAAATTTAAAAAAAAAAAATGTCAACAAAAAATCAGGCCAGAAAGGTCTGAATGGGGAAATTTTGCCGAAGACTCAAAATCGATTAAAAAATCTCTTTTCAAGTTACAGTTTTTTCGCTGTTGTGAAATTGTATGGAGACCTAATGGGAAACATAATATGAAAAAAGGCTATTTGCATTAATTTTTTTTTTTTGTAAAGTTTTACCATGATCTTTTGAGTGGCAACAAATATCGGTTATTCAAATGGTATATAATGGGACCATCCATAAATTACGTGGACATTTTAAGGGGGTATGGCGATTGTCCACGCTCCATACATAAAAGTTTTTTTTTTGTATGGACAATTGTCCACGAAGGGGGGAGGGGGTACCACATTCCCAAAAAAGTGTCCACGTGGTTTATGGATGGTCCCAATAAAAATTTCTCCATATTTATTTTTGCTCCATTCTAAATCTCGTTTGCAAATTCACAACAGATATTTTTTCAACGCTGTCCATTTTCGATCAGTATGATAGATTATGAGTGAAATAGATAGATGCAAACAGCAAATGAGCAATTATCTACGAAATCGGCCGATTTCGACCATTTTTATTTTTTATATTTTTTTGATTTTGCTCAAACTTTGTGGGGGCCTTCCCTATGACCAAAGAAGCTATTTTGTGTCTCCATACAATTTTGGCAGCTGTCCATACAAAAATGGTACGTAAATATTTAAACACTTTTGAGTGAATTTTCTGATCAATTTGGAGTCTTCGGCAAAGTTATAGGTATTGTTGAGGACCATTGAGAAAAAGAAAAGGAAAAAAATTGCTGACTTTTTATTAATTTTTTTACAGAAACTCAATTTCCCAAAATACGTATTTTTTGATTATCGAGATTTTTTGATATTTTTTGGACAAAAACCGGCAACTTTTGAGCCACAAAGAAACATGGTCAAAAATCTGCCGCCGAGTAACGCATTTTTGAAAAACGTTACTTAATCCATCTTTAGCTGGTTGGTGCCTTCCTCTTATTTATAGTGATTCCAACCCCCACATGTTGATGGATCTTCCCTAATAAAAATAAGTGATCAGTAAAAAAATAGACTAGGGGAACAGCATCTAATTCCAGCGTGTCTCTAATGTTGCCAAGTCAGCACTTTGACACTCAACTACAGCTCATTAAAAGCGTTTTAAACTGAAATCGAGTGATAAATAGCTCAATAAGAAGTGATCAAGCAAGTTTCTATCATAAGTTTTGCAAAATTAGTTGTTTAAATAGTGAAAATGAGCAAATTGGACGGAATTAGGAGCGAGTTCTTAACCTGCTAAACATACGAGAATTTCCCCTACCTACAGACTTTTTGTCAAGATTATACAGACACCACCTTTAAGGAAAATGGCATCCCTCTACACGGCTTTTTCGTGGCGATCAGACCCGACCAGTTGAAGTTATGTGAATTCAAACCATTTTTTAAACTGCTTGTAATTCAAGATAGGTAAGTCAGATCTTGAAAATTCTTACTCCACCTAAAAGGTCTTCTCACATGCTTTCTAAAAATATATAACATGTGAGGGTTTCATGAAAAAACCACCCTTTATACCATAATTTTAATTTAATTTGAAACAGTTTTTTTTAACATAACTTTTTAAATACATGATGAAACTATATGAATTTAAATAGCAACTTAGGGGACGTTAAGACGGATCGATTAAATCCATTCTGGCCAAAATCGGTTGAGCCTGTGACGAGATATTCCAGTGACATTGATTTGGTACACATGTCTACATACAGCCAAACACACAGACATTTGCTCAGCTGGTGATTCTGAGTCGATATGTACAAATGAAGGTAGGTCTAGGAGGTCTAATTAAAAAGTTCATTTTCCGAGTGATTTTATAGCCTTTCCTCAGTAAGGTGAGGCAGGCAAAAATAGTGATTTTTGGAAAAAAAAAAATCCAAAGGAGAATGGGCAAATTTGTATGGGAGCTGGTCCAAGGATGTACACGAACGGGACCAACTTTTTTCGAAAGATCTCGCCGAGACATGAAAAAAAGTCTTCTGGACCAACTCTCTAAACCCCGGGGTTCAAAAGTTACAAGTTGTTGAAGTTTGAGCATTTTGGGTTAAAATGTACAAAAATCGTATTTTGCTATTTCTAAAATCATTCATAAAATCTCTGTTTCATTATGGATTTCGATTTTCTTGACTTCATTCGACGCGTATCAGCAAAAACTATGTGTTCTGATATGTCTTAGCATGATTGAAACATGATTTATCTTGTTTTTATCTGTTTGAACCGTTTGTGCAAGAGGCATCCCATAGAAACAAGTCGAAACTTCAAGGTTTTGAAACCGGATCCGACCCAGACTGCTTCAGTGAGTATGGAAGGCTTCAGTGCAATGTTGTAACAACTTATTGGGATGGTCTGAGTCATCCGAGAACTCCTTGGAGTCAAGACCGGTGAGTCTACCGCCGTAACAAGCAAGATGTCGGCGGTTTTTGACCACGGATCATACCCGCATGGCTTCAGTGAGTATGGTAGACTACTATGCTGATGTGTTGCAGTGTCCTGGGTTCTCCTAGGACTCCCTGGAGTTAAGATCTGTGGGTCTACTACCGTAACAAGCAAAATGTCGACCGGTTTTGACAACGGAACATACCCGCATAGCTTCAGTGAGTGTGGTGGACTGCTTTCCTAATGTGTTAGGATGCCCTGGGTTATCCAAGGACTCCCTGGAGTTATGATCTGTAGGTTTACGGCTGTTAAAAGGACTCCGCGGAATGGTCCAGAACATCGCAACATAACAGCAATACAGTCTGCCATACTCACTGAATCTTTGCGGTTATGATGCGCGGTTAAAAATCATCGACCTTTTTCTTGTTACGGAAAACGGAATCGATGTAACACCTTATAATGTGGCCCTCTTAAACCTTGCGGTTTCATCAACGGATCCACAGGCGTGTATCGTTCTTTTTGCGACAAGACTCCGCCTCCCGGGTCTCCTAAGTGTGAAGGTATGGCATGGGGAGAGGGCACCGAAAACCTATATTTACACTTAGAATTTTTTGCGTCCGCCTCGGGATTCGAACCGGCGACCTCTGGATTGTGAGTCCAGTGCGCGGTCCGATTGATTCACACAGTCTTGTTACAGTGACCCAAATATCTAAACTCCAGGGAGCCCAAGGATGACCTAAGACATCCCAACATATCAACAAAGCAGTCTACCATACTGACTTAAGCTATGCGGGTATGTTCCGGGGTCAAAAATCGTCGACCCCTTGCTTGTTACGGCTGTAGCTCCACAGATCATAACTCCAGGGAGTCCTTGGATAACCCAGGGCATCCTAACACATTAGGAAAGCAGTCCACCACATTCACTGAAGCTATGCGGGTATGTTCCGTTGTCAAAACCGGTCGACATTTTGCTTGTTACGGAAGTAGACCCACAGATCTTAACTCCAGGGAGTCCTAAGAGAACCCAGGACACTCCAACACATCAGCATAGTAGTCTACCATACTCACTGAAGCCATGCGGGTATGATCCGTGGTCAAAAACCGCCGACATCTTGCTTGTTACGGTGGTAGACTCACCGGTCTTAACTCCAAGGAGTTCTCGGATGACTCAGACCATCCCAATAAGTTGTTACAACATTGCACTGAAGCCTTCCATACTCACTGAAGCAGTCTGGGTCGGATCCGGTTTCAAAACCTTGAAGTTTCGACTTGTTTCTATGGGATGCCTCTTGCACAAACGGTTCAAACAGATAAAAACAAGATAAATCATGTTTCAATCATGCTAAGACATATCAGAACACATAGTTTTTGCTGATACGCGTCGAATGAAGTCAAGAAAATCGAAATCCATAATGAAACAGAGATTTTATGAATGATTTTAGAAATAGCAAAAATACGATTTTTTGTACATTTTAACCCAAAATGCTCAAACTTCAACAACTTGTAACTTTTGAACCCCGGGGTTTAGAGGGTTGGTCCAGAAGACTTTTTTTCATGTCTCGGCGAGATCTTTCGAAAAAAGTTGGTCCCGTTCGTGTACATCCTTGGACCATATTTGCCCATTCTCCTTTTATGCAAAAACCAATTTTACATGATTTTTTATGTAAAACTGAATTTCCAATTGAAAAGTACTTTACAGATTTTTGATAAAGGGCTCTGTTTGCAAGATATAGCCACTGAAAGTTTGATTTTAGCGAAATATTTGAAGTTTTTCGATTTTTTAAAATAGTGACCATGAGTAACCATTAAAAAAATTGAGAAGTTCAGAATATTTGTTATGAAATTGTCAAAAAGACATTGAAGATTGGACCTCGGGTTGTTGAGATACAGCCGCTTCAAGGAAAAGAAACAGGAAAATTGAAGTTTTTTAAGTCTCACCCAAACAACCCACCATTCTCGAATGTCGATATCTCAGCAACTAATGGTCCGATTTTCAATGTTAAAACATGAAACATTCCTGAAATTTTCCAATCTTTTCGAAAGCAACATTTTTATTTTTTTTAAATCAAGACTAACATTTCAAAATGGCGCATTACTGAATGTTTAGCCCTTTTTAAATGTTAGTTTTGATTTAAAAAAAATCAAAATATTTTTTTCGAAAAGATCGGAAAATTTTACGAATATTTCATACTTTAACATTGTAAATCGGACCATTAGTTGCTGAGATAACCACGGTAGAAAATGGTGGGTTGTTTGGGTGAGACCTGGAAAACATCAATTTTCATGTTTTAAACCTTTGCATGGCAATATCTCAGCAACTAAGGGTCGTATCAACAAAGTTCAAAAAAGCAAAATATAGAATTTTTTTTTATTTTTGAAAACGGTTCACTTTATCACTAAAGTACTTTTTGATTGCTAATTTGCTTTTACATCGAAAAATGAAGTTGACAAATTTTTGCGATCAATATTTCGTTTTTTTGAAAAAATCAGTATTGATTAAAAAATGTATAACTCAGTCAAAGATTTTTTGGACAACCTGGTAATTTCTGAAAAGTTGGCATTTGATTTCCCTTAAAGCATATCAGAAAATGAAAAAATAGGGTTTTTTCCAAATCAAGTTTTAGTGACAAAAAGTTATATAAAAAAGCACCATATTTATTTTTACCGTATATCATTTTTTCCAGTGTAGTCCGTATCCATACCTACAACTTTGCTGAAGACACCAAGTCGATCAGAAAATTCCTTCAAAAGATACTGATTTTTTAATTTTCATGTATCATTTTTGTATGCACAGCTGCCAAATTTGTTTGGAAAATTATATGGACAATCAAATGATGCAAAATGGCTTCATTGGGCACCAAAAAAGTCGGATTAAAAATACAAAAAAAAAATCGAATGACCGAAATATGAGAGAACTGCTCAGCTGTCTTATTTCGTTACATTTGTCCTGATATGCCCAAGATTGCGGTGTTTGATGGAAATTAATCAAATATGATATTTTTTTTTTCAAATACGTAAATATGAACAAAGTCTTCTAAGAAACTAGTCATCTATCCACCTATCAGTTTCATTTCTTTCTTCTAATTTGTGAGTTTAATTTCACCGAAAACTACCGATAATTAATTTAAAAAAAAGTCTTTTTTAAAAAGAAAATATTAAAGCGCTGGGTATTTTGCGAATCAGTAAACTATTTTTTTTTTTCAATTTTCCTTAATAAGCCAAATTAATGCGAAAATATGTACTCCAAGAGAGAATCAAAGTTTGTTTACATCCGTAAGAAAAAAGGGTTCCGAATTTGTGATTTTCATGGGTCAATGTTTTTCTTTAAAAACTTGATATAAAAGTTAAAATTTGCAGTTGTTCGATACAGCTTTCGAAAGATCGCAAGAATAGCTTTCAAATGAAGGTAAAAGCTAATCATTATGTTCAATTATCGATTTGCTATGATTTGTTGAACATTGGCCGATCTGTAAACTGTTCTGAATATGAGGGATGAGTGTACTTTGTTTTCAACTGTTCATCTATTTCCAGAACTAAATCTGAATTTCTAGACCAAAATTTGATTTTAAAAAATTCCGGGATTCGTGAATTCCTGGTTTTTGATAAAAAATACCAGGAATTTTGTCCCGAGAATTCCCAGGATGGACGCACTAGTCCCTTTGACACCAAATTTCTATCTCATCACCGTTTCAGGCTGCAAATTGTTGAAAAAAACCTCTTTTTTTGCATGTTCAAAAATGGAAGGGGTCGTACCGCCTCTCCGCCACGAGAAGTCAAAAAAAGGGACCTCAGATTCGTGATCAGGGAAAAAAGCTGCCCCTTAGGGTAAAGTTTCACGCTAATCGAAGAGGGGTTTCGTGTGAGTTAGTAGAGAATTACCCTTACATAAAGTAAAACGAATCTTCCTGCGGTCAACAAATAAGGAGTTTCATTCCTGACCAATATCTTGAAGTTTTATCTTAATAAATAGAAATTAAAAAAGTTAAACCGTTGAAATGACCAAAAGATTCGTTTGATTTTTTCTCTTGCAAGTGATTGACGAAAAACTCGAAAAATCCTAATTAATTTCAATTTCATGCGTCTACCATCGACGGATGAACTGGTACATACGTCGTTTTCACGTCACTGCTGCAATTGATATTAATTGTTTCCGTTTGAGATATGCATTGCGGCATCGATTGTAGAACGCGTGTGGGTGGCTGGATTGGGGGGTTGGTTAAAAAAATAAACGTTGTGAATTAAAAACAGGAAACACACACCCATTCGATTTGGTCTTTGGCACGTGTCCGATTGTTTTTTCTTCTGTTTATTTTGTGAAATTGTATCCTTCCCTCGTGATGCGGGAAATTGTGTAATGCAAATAACTTTCGAACATCTCTTATTTTGATGCTACTTTTTTTTATTTTCTACTTTAATAAACAGAAAAATAAATTGTTCAACGCTTCCCCAGCCCATGTTATTGCTCCTGATTAATCGCTTTGGCACCCCACCGCGGTTGTTTGCGGGTACACGTGGCCTTCGAGGTCACACACTCCCACACACGTTCAAACAAAACCTTCGACCCTCCGAAAAATACAATACACGACCTACAACAAAAAGGGAAAACTGACAATCCGAAACCCGTAACACGCCCCGTGAGAGTTCGCGTATCCTCATTGGATTAATTAAATTTTTATTTTTAATTGAAACAAAGCACCACCACCACCACCGAAAAGTGTCCCACGTGTACAACGGAAATCGATTGCGCTCTGCAGGGGTTGAAAATTTATATCGATTACCACCATAATTACTTTAATTGGAAAGAAGCGCACCGCTGGGAGTGTTTTTGGAGCGTATGCTTTTCTTTTTTGTATTAAATTGTTTTTGCTTCGCTGGTTGAATCGACCCGAAACCGACCCCGTTTAAATTTTAAATGATATTAGTCTATAGTGGGACAATAGTTGTCAAAGCGCGGGGTCTGTTGAGAATTGGAGACAAAATCAAACAGAACCGGGAGCACGTGGGTGATGGAACCGTTTTTGTGGATCTGTCACGTTCGTCACGGAATATGGAATGTGCGTGCCAATTTGCATCGATTTTGTGTGTATTTTTGTGTGTCTAGTCCAGACAGATTGAGTAGTAGGATTGAGTATTGTTTTAATTAAACTTTTCAGAAGCAATTAGTCAAGTGAAGAGAGAGTTTTTATTAAAAGCTATGTGTTTGATTTTTTTATTAAAATGAAATTGAAAAATAATGCTAACTCTCTACAAAATAGACCGATTTCATGAAATTTTAATTCTATTTTTTTTTCTAAGTAAATATTCGATAATCTGTGGGTCTCGTGGCGCAGGGGTAGCGGCTTCGGCTGCCGATCCCGATGATGCTATGAGACGCGGGTTCGATTCCCGCCTTATCCACTGAGCTTCTATCGGATGGTGAAGTAAAACGTCGGTCCCGGTTTCTCCTGTCTCGTCAGAGGCGCTGGAGCAGAAATCCCACGTTAGAGGAAGGCCATGCCCCGGGGGGCGTAGTGCCAATAGTTTCGTTTTTTTTTCTGTATCTTGAAATGGGATTTTATGATCGATATGGTGTTTTCAGCAAAAATATACACAACAAAAAATCCGATGGTAGAATCGCATGCAAAAGCATGCACATCACCTTCGTTAAAAAAGACACTTAATATTACACACTGCATGTACAATTTTTGTTTACACAAAAACAAATTGCAACCGGATTCTAACCCAGCACCATCAGTAAGGACTGGCGCCTTAACCCGCTCGGCCATCAGACCGATGAAGAAAGGAAAGGATAAACGCATATATGAGCTTTACATTTTGGTCAAGTAGATTTCCTGTACTGATGGGCTACATTTTTCAGGATGTAATATAACATAGAATTTCATAAAATAATGCAAAATTTATTTTACACGCAGGCCTTTACACGCAGCTGGATTACTACTTTTTTGCTGTTAATGAATGATGAAGACAACTCAGATTTGTATCTACACTCTACCAAAAGAACTTGTATTTAACGAAATATACAAATCTGTTAAAGTCAAATTTCCAAAAAATAACTTTTATAATTTTAGAGGACTCAAAAAGATAACTTTTAAAGCTACTTAAAAGTATGTAGAATTATTTTTCACAAAGATATAATTTTTCGAAAAGTCATTTTTTTTTCAAAGAAGTTGAAAATGTACTTAAAATAACTTTTAAAGTTAAATTCAATTGCTACCTTGTCGGATAATTGATTGACTCGTGCTCCTCCTTCTTGCAACTCATTTCATAAACTGTTATTATTTGAAAAAGAAACGTGTGGTTTGAAGTTGAAAACATATACGGTAAGGGATTTCTAATGCACTGGTCTGAATCGCAATACCCTTTAACTACATTTTCTACAATCTCCAGAACAAACTACGCAGCACAAGCGTACCTTCCCTCATCAACAACATAAAAATCATTAACCCATCAGCAGCACATAAATTGAAATAAATGGCTGCTGCTTTGCCCATTCGATTCGAATCATTTCCTGCAAATCAGAGAGAACCGAGAAGCACTTGATATCGTCAATTTCTGGTCCCCCGACAACCCAGCTGTCAATCCGTAAAAGGGGAAAGTATTGCCTGGAAATAGAGTGTGTTGGCTCAACCGAGAAGGGTTCCGGAATTGTATAAAATCTTACCAACATTGCCTCATTGCTGTGTAAGGACTCTTCGGGTTTCAATGACTGTAGTGAATCAGACCAAAAACCCGCTTCTGTTTCATTTCATCAAAACGGACCAGCACCACAACTACCGTCGTGTGTTGACATTTGAAGTCATGTACACACACGCAATTTTTGTCGTGATCCACCCCCACACTCCCTCTTTTCCTAGTTGACAGAATAGAATGGCATTCGATCTGCGTATTTGTCCTATTAGCACACGCGTCAAACTAGGACGACGACGACGACGATGAAGGTCCTTGTTTTTCTCAATTCGTTACGCTCTTTCACTCCACACGAAGTTACCACCAACACCACCACTCGACGATCCTTGTTACAGATTCTTTTGTTGCGAGAGTTTTCCCTCCGTGTTTTACGACGAGGCCGACTGCCAAAGGATTCGATTCATTTTGATTTGATGAAATGGGGTCAGTAGGGTGAATTGAATTTCATTTAAATCAAGAAATGTTCTGATAACATTTATTTGATGGAAATGTCCGAAATAAAAAAAAAAACAAAATGAATACCTTAGTTTTTTCAGCTATATCTTAAATTTATTTTGAAAACATTATACTTTCAATTTCACTTTAAAAATAATCCAAATATTTGTTATAGTTTATTTCCCTCGATTTGGGCAAATAAAAAAAACAACGGTTTAAAAAATCAATTTATTTTTAAACAAACCCAAACATGCTCAATTTGATTATCATCGCAGCAAAACGCATTTCAATTTGATTTCAGTTCTATTTCCATTAAAAAAATATATATTTAAGAAACAATATATTTTTGCGCCATGATTCTGTATTATTTTTTTTTACATAATGTGGACTCTCTTATCTAGGAATGTAATGAATTCAAATTTTCCGAGATGAACATTGAAGCATTCAAATTGGCCGTTGAATTTCTGGTCCAATTTTCAATGTTACAAAAATGAAACAATAGTAAAATCTTCTAATCTATTCAAAAAAAAATTCTGAAAATTTTGGAATAGAGACTAACATTTAATATTGCATCCATCTCAATAATTTTTTTTTCAAATCGATCATAAAATTTTACAAATATTTAAATTTTTAATCATTAGAAATTAGACTATTTTTGCTGATATATTGGCATTAGAAAATGTGTTCAATATCTCTATGGTAATTTTATTTTAAATTTTCAGAACTTTTCCAAAAAAATATTTTCTGGAATGGACAATCATGGACACTGTTTAAAATTGGTATAATTTTTTTAATCGTGTACCCGTTTTTCTAAATAGTCCTCATTAATACCTGGGTAATTCTCTACCAACTCACACGAAATCGGGAAAAGTTGCCCCGAATATTCTACAAAGTTGTAGAGCACAGACAATTACAAAAATTTTGATATATAGACATAAGGAGCTTGCTTAAAAACATCACGAGTTATCGCGATTTTACGAAAAAAAAGTTTTGAAAAAGTTACTTTTTGCGTTTCTCTTTGTTTCGTCGTCCGTGTCTGTCGCGGGTGACCATGAACGGCCATGATCGATGACGACCAACTTTTTCAAATCTTTTTTTCGTAAAATCGCGATAACTCGTGATGTTGATAAGCAAACCCCTTATGTCTTTATATCAAAATTTTTGTAATTGTCTGCTCTACAACTTTGTACAACATTGTTACACTCTAAAAAATAACCCTGCAAAGTTAGAAAAAACACGAAATTTTAAAATTAAAATTTTTGTTCTAAATGAAAAAATTACCCTTCTGGGACAATGTAGATTCGAAAAGTACATTAAATTTTCCATAAAATGACATGTTCCAAAATTTTTTAACAGTCGAGTAACGGAAAATGGGAGAATTTTTAAAACTTTTTAGTGTTTTTTTCGATGAAAAATACGTTTTTTTTCGGAATTCTGAGTACGCCATCAAATCGGGCGTCTAATTTTACATAAAAGTCCCTTTGACACCAAATTTCTATCTCATCACCGTTTCAGGCTGCAAATTATTGAAAAACATCTCTTTTTTCGCATGTTCAAAAATGGAAGGGGTCGTACCGCCCCTCCGTCACGAGATATCAAAAAACGGACCTCGGATTCGTGATCAGGGACAAAAGTTACCCCTTAGGACAAAGTTTCACGCAAATCGAAGAGGGGTCGGGGCAACTGCTGTGTGAGTTGGCGGAGAATTACCCACCTACAACTTTTCCGAAGACACAAAATTGATCAGAAAATTCCTTCAAAAGGTAAAGATTTTCGATGAATTACGTAATTGTATGAAGACCTGTATGGGTGAACCAATGACACAAAATATATTCTTTTAAGAAGGCCCCCTTAAAGTTTTGGCAAAATAAAAAAATACAGAAATTAAAATGGTCAAAATCGGCAGATTTCGCAGATAATTCCTCAGGTATAAATTATCGATTTCTTTTCTTTTTTTTTTGCATTTCAAAAAAACTTGTTGAAAATAAATCACTTGTGAAAAACATATTTTTGAAAGCTTAGAGAATTTTCTACATTAATTGGCGGTCCAATTTTCAATTTTAACAGTAAACCTTTGCAAAGTTTCTTTTTATTTTTTGAATAAAAATGCTGTACTGTTGAAAAGGTCTTAAAAAAGATAATTATCCTAATTTTATAGTTTTGATCAAATTATAAAATTTTTGATATATGTTTAGTAAAAATATCAGCAAATGCTGTAAATTTAATTTTTTAAACATTGAAAATCGGAAAAAAAAATTCACCGCGATATCGTTAATTGAAAATTACTAACAATTAGGAAAAAAAAAACATTTTCGTTGATTCTTATCTTTTATGAGGCTATCTCATATATATCTCATATTTTTTCGGGGTGATTTACATTTGAAAATTGTTTTTAAACTGCATGAATTGAAAAGACATCAAACATTTTATCCCAACAGAATCTATAACATAAAATTTGAACATTTTATCAAAAAATGTATAGCTGAAATTAATTTTTAATTAAAATGAAAAATTCATTTCAATTTTAAAACAAATATTTTTTACATTTTTTATTGAAAAGGTTTTCGATATTTTCCAAACACATAAAAAATAACAAAATTGAAAAACACGTATTTTGGAAATTTAACTTTAAGTGATAAACAGTTTAATTTAAAAAACCGGAGTTTTTTTGTATATCTATTTTTCACAAATAGTCCTCGTTTATCATAACCTACAACTTTGCCAATGACACCAAATCGATCTGAAAATCTCTTCTCAAGATACAGAATTTGATACATGTTCATACCCATTTTGTTTGGAGACTTGTATGGAAAAACTAATGATGCAAAATTACTTTATTTGACAAATAAATGCATGGAAAAAGGTTTATCTCAATAAATAAATGAATATTTAAAAATCGCGAATTTTTTTACAACAACATAGAGAACTACTTAATTGAAATATGAATATCCAAAATCAAAAAAATATCGGCAAAAAATCAGAAAAAAACATGAAATTTAAGTTGCATTAACTCAACTGCTTGGAAATATTTTAATAACTTTTTTTGTCGATTAGAAATACTGTGAAGTTTCTTTTTAAACTTTTTTTAGAAAATCAAACTTTATCAAAAAAAAAAAACAAAAAACATTTAATGCTTTTCGTTTGTTTAAACAGTTTTTGTTGAAATTCATTCTGCAGTCATGCATCATTTTGGGTAAAATCAAATATATTTTTTCCAAGTTCTAGTTAAATTATCAATAAAGGAAGTTCTTGCAAGTTGTTATATAAATAAATAAGCTTTGTAACATCAATCTGCGCGTTTACAGTTATACTACGATAATAGTTTAATTTTAAAAATAATTGAAAGGTTTAATTTGTTGGCTCTTTCGGGAAAAATAAATTAAAAGCATTTTCTAATGACGTTTCTAATAAATTGTAGAGTCGGAGTCGGAGCACTTTTTGAGGATCCAGAAGTCGGACTTGCTTAAAATTATAATTGTCTCCACAAGCCACTTTTTAACATTTATTTTTAAAAGTTCTTGTCACACTTGCCTTACAGTAATTTTCAAATATCAATAGATCGTATAAGATTCATGACGGTTTTTGAAACTGTTTTTGAATGAGGCGATTTTAAATTTTATGAGACCCATCAAAAACATTGAAAATCGAAACCATGGCTTAAAGTTTGACTCGATGATTGCAGTTTAGTTACTATGAAATGGTACCTGAAATATGAAAATGTAAAACAATGTTTTTTTTCTTTCATGTCTGTTTGTTGAGTAATTTGAGTAGTGCGGTGCCTGTGTGGACGCGCAGTCCTGTTTTTTCGTGTTATTTTCCGTCTCTTTTGTGTCGCTGTTCGAGTGCATGGGGTGATTGGCTATTATAATTAAATAATGGCATCAGTAGTGTGGTGCTTTTCGGGACGCGCAGTTTTGTTTTTTTTTACCTTCTTTTTTTTCATTGTTTTTTTTCCACTCGCGTTCGTTGGCCGATGAGTTTTTTTGTGTTGTTCTCTATTTATAGTTTTCTATAAAAACGTACCTATTTTTTGAGACTAGCAAGTCGTATTGCTGGATTAAGCCCTTTCTATATCATTTCAATAATCATTTCAATAAATGAAGCCCTTCCTACATCACCGTTGATCGGAAGGCACGCCGACGGAGAATTTCTGGAGAATCGCGGTCGAATTAATACTATATTTAAATCCCTAGATAGCTATCTTTCCGCAGCCGGCTGCCTAAGATTTTTAAAATTTCAACCGATAAACAAATTGCTTATGGTCGCATCACCTACCACAGTGAATCCTGACCTCATACCCATCTTACTAACCCTCAAAACTCATGTGATACTTTGTCGGAGACGCAGTCGATTTGGCGGTCCCATCACTCAAGTATCGGACTAACATTCCCATCCACTTCCCCGTGTCTTACCTCTGGTCGTGGCCGGCGTCGGTATTGATCAGCATGATAGGGACCTTTGAAAATTGCGAAGGGGTGATGATTGGTTCCTACTTTTCATCTGTGGTCCACGGAGCAATTTTTGGGGGTCCTGGTCAATAACGAAGTAGCAGCTACGGGTAGACACCAATGCTATGCTATGCATGTCTGTTTGTTGAGTAATTTTTACTTACTTTTTCGCCAACCAAATACGTAATGCTTCTTATTGTGTTGATTTCGTTTAAAAGCAACGATATTAAAGTATTACAACAACTGCTAATAATGTTTCAGAGATGGCGAAAAATGGTGTTGATTTCTTATTTTAGGCTTTTAAGAGTGGGCACAGAAACATTTTTGATTTTTTTTATTTTTTATGCACTTTTTTTACTTTTTATTTTTCGATTATCACGAAACAAAACAGCAATGCACTTAAAAAAATGATTCAAAAAATATGTCTCAAGAAAAGGTTCTTGAAAGACTTCGAGAAAAAATCTTGCTTTGATAATGTTTCGTTATTTTTTTTAAATTATATATTCAATCAGTCTATTTTACCCCACTGCCCACTACTCCAACCATACATGTATAATTCCTAAGCATGAACCGTGCATACTTGAGCTCACCCTCGACGAAGTGGGGTGTTTTATTATATTTGCGAGACGAATTTTGGCCATGCCTTTCTGGCAGCCCTGCACTTCGACCACGTGTCGAGTCCCCGAAACCACGTGTACCGATGATGGCTTGTTGAGAATTTATCGCTTTTCAAGTGTGCACACTTTTAGAAATTCGTTCTGGTTCCGTTCGTAACAACAAATGGAACCTAAAACAGTGGCATCAAATATTTACCGATTAAAATTCCGGCGCAAATCTGAGTAGGCAGAGTCGGGGTGGTGCAGCTGGGATCGCTAGAAGTACTTTTTTGTACAAGGGAATTTTACGTTTGCCACGTGACAATTTGCGATGCAATTGTTAACAATAGTTGATTTCGCGGGAAGATGGTTAAAAGTTACAAATAAAAGAGAAAACTTGTCACTTTCAGGATATACCTTTCAACGAAAAACTTTTCCAATTTCAACTCAATTTAGTTATCCAACTGCAAAAAAAGAAGGAAAAGATTCACTTCTCAAAAGCAGAAACCTCATTACCGCACAAATCTTCTGTACAAAAACCGCCAGCAAACACCGGAAGTTGACGCTCAAACTGCGACAAATCTTCTTCAGAAAAAGAACTAACAAAAAAAAAAGAGCGAGAGGAAAATCTCCCCTTTTTCGCAACAAAATTAGGAGTTGTGGTTGGTCGTTCTGTCGCTGGGACAATGACTCATCCGCAGAGTCGTCGTCGTTCGTCAAAAGTTGTCCCAAAAGGATCTTCCCCCACCATCCCCGTCATCATCGCCCAAATGCGTAGGAGTTGTTTGGTGAAAAGATGATCATTACGATGATTGCTGCTATTATGTTGAATAGGAAAGAAATTAGGCTGTATACGGGGAAAGGTAGCATAAGGCGCTCCGGAAGGATCTGCTCCGAGTCTGGTGAGGTCCTTTTTGGGGGCCCGGGAATACACACTGCAATTATGCTCTTTTCATATAATTGCTTGTTGTTTTCTGACTGGTTTGACTCCCCTCCGGACCCCGTTAAGGATAGGGATTAGTGGTTTGGATTGAGCGATGAAAGAGGGAGTTGTTTGTTTCCTTTTTGGGGACACTTTTTTGAGGACGTTCACGGATTAAAAAGACTGAACTAGAACTGATCGTTGTTTGTGTTAAGTTGACTGGAAACTTTGTAAAATGGAAATCTTTTCAACTGCAGAAACAAAGACCAAGAAGAATGCTACACAGTAGAAAAATCATGGTAATATTACATCTGGAAACTGGTACATTTGTTAAATTTTATCTCTTTTCTGGTGTAATGCCACTTTTCCAGTCTAAATTGAGGTAAAATTTAATAATAAAGAGGTAATATTTAACCTTTCAAAATTATGCCTTCTATATTTACTTAATTTTTTACTGTGTAGTCAAAACAAGGGCTGTGGAGTAGGGTGCCCAGAAAAAATGACCCCCTTCTCCACAAGGAGAAAACAGTTTTTTGAGTTATTTTAAGCATCTGTGTAAATTTTGAGCGAAATTGGATGAGATTAACCAATTGATACCCGAGCCTAAAGTTGGTAAAAAAGAGTTTTTCATACAAAAATGACTTTTTTAAATCTCAAATAACTTTTCAAGATCGAGTTTTACTGCTTTTGTATGGATGGAAGTAGCGCTCCGTGCAGACCAAACCGTAAGAATCATGGGTTTTCCATACATTTTTTCGGTTTTTCCCATACAAACTTCACCTCCAAGTATCAATGGGTAAATGAATACCGATTTTGCTCATATTTGGCCCAGAGTCCTAAAGTAGGTCAAGGAACAATATTCAGCTTGTGGAGAGAGGTTTTGAAAAAAGTCCCATATTCTGGGCACCCTACTGTGGAGTCAAAATCGATCGAACCGAATTTTTTTGAGAGCTAGAAAACAAGTCATTTTTAGATGCCGGCTTCTGAGTCAAAGTTAGAGTCACCAAATCTGAGCTGCTGGAGTCGGCTGAATTCGAACAACTTCATATGGGCGTTGTTGTTGGAGTCGAAGTCGGTGCATTCGGGTCTTAAAGAAGAGCTGGAGTCGGAGACATTATTTTCAAGAAGCCGGTGTCAGAGTCGCTTCAAAACCTACCAAATCTACAGCCCTGCTGAATACAACCATCTAATCTATTTTGTTTGTAATGAAAGAAGCTTATACAATCCATTCCAAAGGTCACAAAAAAAACCATCAAGGTTGTGAAGTAACAACATTTTAGATTTTCTACCTTTTATCTGCATACCTCATTAACTTATATTTGACATTTCGATTCAAGAAGTGACTATTCCAATTTTTTTTGATAACCCTCCCTCTCATTAATATTATTTTATCTATTTAAAAAAAAACATTATAAAATATTTTTTAGACCGTTGAAGACAATAGGTTATATAATTTCACAATTATTTTTCGCTATCTTTAAATTTTCATTTTTTTTCTTTGGATGACTTTGTAAAAATTTTAGCCGAAAAATCACCGATTGTGATTTGACCCCAATAATATTTTAATTGAATAAATATAAATGAAAAGAAAATCTGAATAGATAAATGAAGTAAAAAAAAATATGAAATTCTGTATCTTGAAAAGAGATTTGCTGATCGATTTGGTGTCTTCACAATGGTTGTGATTATGAGTTTTCAGAAAAAATAAGTAAATCGGAAGAAAAATGTATAATTTTTTTATGACTTTTTATGATTTGAAGTTTAATTTCCAAAATACTAATTTTTGTATTATCAATTTTTTTATATGTTTTAGTACTGAAAATGCATTTTTTGAGTCATAGCGCGTAATAGGGTATTTTAAATTATTAGTGGACCCCTTAGTAGAGCCGAAGCGCATTTTTTACAATTTTTCAATATTTTAGGCACTTTTTCATAACCCTTTGTACAAAACAATGAAATCTGAAGTCTTTTGAACAATTTTGACTATTTGTTTCATCAGTTATTTGTTTTGAGCGGAAAAATACTCATTTGAAAATAAAGTGTTTTTTGTCTGTTATGGACCCCCTTTTCCTATAGTGGACCCGGGTCCATAATCCGATAGTGGACCCGGGTCCACTATAGGAAAAATGTTATTTTTATACCAAATTTCACCGATATTTGATTTTTTGATGCATGGTGTAGGTCTAATGATAGATTTAATTAATAAAAGATTAATTTTGCTCACTTTTCCTCATAAACAAATATGTTTTGTTAACAATTTTGGCTTAAAACAGCAAAAAACCTAACATGTGTTTAAATGTCACACATTTAGAAAGAAAACGTGTCAAAAACTACTGTAAACATAAAAATGATTAAAAAAGTAATTTTGATGCTTTTTTTACATATTAATTATAAATAAAATTACAAATAGTTGATCGAAACCAAACAATAGATATGGTTACAGTTACTGATAAAATCACGCGTGTTTATTTTCCAAATATGTTTTGCTATTGATTTATCATTATAAAATATCATTTCAAACTTTAATTTTGATGTTTCAGTTAAGTACAATTAAGTATAGTTTTGATTAATTATAAATTCTTACGGCTTTAGCATTTTTGATACTTTTAACATGAAAACAACTATATTTATTAGGGTGTTTCAGCCAAACAAAAAAGTTCTCAGAATCAGGCAAACCGAGCCAAAACTCGAGTAGATGCTCTGCCACGTGTTCATCGTCTGACATGGGGCGTCGTAATTTTCTCCTAGCCGTCATAGCATACTAAGGAAATGCGATGCTTTTGAAGGATGAATCGTTGGTTTTGGAGACACCGGACGTCGATCCAATGCGCACCTTGGGGACAGAATGGACAAGCCTAATTCCTTCTGGAATGTGTTCATTGGACCATCCCCTACACACCTGTCTTTATTCCGAGTGAATCCATGTTGTCCCCAGACCTGTAGGAACGATTGAACGAAAAGCACAAAAATCCCATAGTAATTTACATGTAAATTTTGAACCGCTGGGGACAGGCCAATTCTCAACCAAATGGGCTGATATTTGGCATGAGAGTCCCTATGGGTATCCTCTACTAGGGGAACCTCGGTTTGCCTGATTCTGAGAACTTTTGGTTTTGGATGAAACACCCTAATATTTATACTCATAATTGAAAAAAATATGCAATCAGGTTGGTTACAACAAGCATTTATTGTATGATTAAGAGAATCTTTTGCTTAAATACACAGTTTTCTTCATTTTTGAAGGTTAAATTAACAGGGGTCCACTTTTGGAAAAGTTTTGATTTTCGTTGTCCTATATTGGACCCCCCTGATTTTTGCTCGAAAATGAGCAGTTCTTCGCTTTATTTTAGTAAAGTTACTTAAACTTACATTATTTCAACTTGCTGAAGTTAAAAATCAGTCTAAAAATGATTGGATAGTTGATTCAATCATAAAATATAAATGCAGTTTTGTTGTGAAAATGCTAGTGGCCATGGCTGATTTCAGATGTCGAACTCAAAACACTTATTTTGCTGAAAAGGACAATTCAATATCAGTCAACATTCATTTAAATGATGCTGAACATGCCAAATAAAAGATTTGTAGACAACAACACGCTTGAAATTGTGATTTTATGAATTTTTCATCAAAAACCCTTCAAAGGGTCCACTATAGGAAAGGGGTCCACTAATGGATAACGTACCATAATTCAAATTCTGGTTTAGATGGAAAAAATCAAAAATCTTGTCAAAAAATATTTGTAGCAAAACCATATTTGCAATCAAAAACTACTTTATATTATTTTGTAAATTGTTCCGCTTTCGAGGTAAAGTTATATTTAGGAATACATTTTTGATTTTTTTGGCTTTAGAGATAAAAAAATAATTCATGAAGGCAAAACAAATGTGTTGAAAAACTTAGAAAAACTTCCAAAATTTTAAAATGAATTCATTTTAAAATTTTGGAAGTTTTTCTGAGTTTTTCAACATAATTTTTTGCTGTGTCACCTAATTTCCCTGTAATTTTCCGCTGACGATGTCTCGGAAACTATTAGTCTAATCTTCAATGTTAAAGATTGAAACATTTGAGAAATTTTCTGATCTTTTCAACAAAATAATTTCACAATTCTAGAATCAAAATTAACTTTTGAAATGGTCTTCAAAAATATTAATATCTTTATTTCATAATTAATATAATCAATTTCAAATTTAACTTTTATTTTATTATAAGTTTTATTAAACCAAGCTAACTTTTTTGATTCTTATAAAATACCTCCAAATTAACGTGCTTTATCCGCGATATTACGCAACTCGCTTTCAATGTCGATTGACCTTTCGTATCCTTGTGCTTCAATATCCTTGATGATGCTTCGATTGCAGTTATAGCAACCGACCACGGGATGGCTCTGCTGTACACCATCAATCAAGCTTTACGAGCTTCCTAGCAAATCACTATTTTCATGTTGCATGCAAGTTTTCAAGCAAGTTTATTTGGATAGAATTCAAATTGGCTCTTGAAATGTTTCATTGTTCATTTTATAATATCAAATCGTCGGTCATAAAAACCCTACCAGAAATCAGATTTTTATTGATTGTTTTTGTTTTTTTTTTTTTACTAACCTTAACTTTGTAGGGGCCTTCCCAATGACCAAACAAACATTTTTAGTTCAATACAAGTTTCCATACAAATTCGACAGCTATCATACACAAATTTTATTTCAATATTCTAGAATTTAAATCTGGGGTGCCTAACCTTTTGGCCCTGCGGGACAGATTTGATTTATCTGAAGCAGTGGCGGGCCGGAACTAATATTTGATAAAAATTGAAAAAGAAAACAAATGTTACCCATAAAATTAATTTTATTTGGTCAAAAACATGTTGATTTTCGCAGGTTATTTTGTAACTTTTTTCCTTCAGTAGATTTACTCGATTCATTAGGCACCCGCAAACTCAGTTCCCAGCTTTGAAATAATCAGCTGTTGAAAGGTAGTCCACATCTCAGCTTGGGATAGTAACTCCACACAAGTAATGCTTAAACAACGAAATCAATGAAATGAAATGAATAAAATACAAAGATAACTATTAAATATTTATTTCGGTTTGTTTAAAAACATTTAAATTTCATTGGTTTATGCAAGTTTCTTACAGAACTATTCTCAAGAAATTTATTGAAAATAAATTTGGATTCAAATCTTCTTTACAAAAATACATTTTTTTTTCGTTGCTGTGCACTTTTATTCAAATATTTTACAAAATATTTTAAAATGATTTCGAAAACACACAAAATTTAAACAATTTAGTAAAATATAATTATAAAAGTGTTCAATAAGTTATTCTTCAAATTTCCTTTAACTATAAAAGTTTATGAAAAAACATGTATGTGCTCCCTGATTCCTTGATTAATTATGGTTTTTTTTATAGATTAAAAATATTTGCAACAAAAATTTATTTTGAATTGGCTTTTGTAATCTTTTTTTTTCAAACAAAACTTTATCACTGAAAAGTTATTCGGAAAAAGTAATCATTTTCTAATTATTCATTTATGAAAAAATCAATCAACACAGTAAAAATTAATAACAAAATAATTTAGTGTGTTTCTGTACATTTTTAGACAACATTCCAATTTTTTTCCTAATATTTCACATTTTAACGAATTGGATCATTTTGTTTTCTTGTGCCATTTAGATTCTGAAAATATCAATCCAGAATTTAAAATAAAGAATGTTTTTAATTTGATAAAACATAATTTATTTCAAATTTAAAAATGCAAATTTACATAATGCTATTAAAATTTTATTATTAAAATGTAAAAATTTGATCTAAATTTTATTTCTGAAATTTGGATGTACATCTTATTTAATATATATTTCATTAACAGCTTTATGGGTCAGTCATACAACTATTTCGAAAAGCCGTCGCGGGCCGGATGAAATGGCTTCAAGGACCGGACGTTTGGCCGGCCTGATCTAAATGTTGTATCTTGAGAAAGGAATTTCTGATAAATTTGCAGTCTTCGTTAAAGTTTCATTCATGAAAAAATTCGGAAAAAATAGAATTACAATTATTATTTATTCAGTTTTAAATAAATGATGGTAATTACGGACAAAAAATACAACTTTTCAGCAATGACTCTGCATGGGCAAAAAAATATTATGCAGCGTTGCCTATTTTTTTAAAGGAAAACCATAATTTTAAAGAGTGTACTTCAGTTTCAGATGCAAAATCAGATTTTAAATCAAAAAGTATTTTATAAAAATGTTATAAAAAGCACCGTTTTTAGGTAAATCAGCAGACAAAAAAAAATCATACCGAATATTTATCAATTTTATTGTTAAGTTCAATGGTCCCCGTGGTTGCCCATGTCAAAAAATGTGATGTTTTAAAGGCAAAAAAAATACAAAAAACTTTAAAAAACAATATTAGAATGCATTTAAATATCACAAATGTTAAAACGGCCAGGCTTACTACGTAAAGTTACCGCGGAGATGATTCATCTGCAACTATTTATACGTTTTTAATGTAATAAATGAAGCTAACGAAAATTTTTCTGTTCATTACGTTACAAATATTATCAGAATTTTAAATTCTAGACTGACTTTTGAAAAGGGTCTTAAAAGTAAAGTATGGCCCTTTTCAAATTTAAGTCTTGAGTTAACAGTTGAATAAAAGGTCAAACCTGTTAAAAGTTTTTGAAAGATTTTTTAAGATAAGAACAGTGCAAACATTTTTTGAAGTTTGTGTTCAATGAATTTGGTACCAGCTCAAAGGTCGTGGGATGCTTTAACATGTTTAAAAGTCTGGTTTAAACACACATTATAAAAATTTTACTAAAATGATTATTTTGATAAGTTTCTATGTATTAGTTAAAAGGTTAAAAATGTTTGAGTTTAATTAAAAATTAATACACCACTGGAAGCTGATTTTTTTAAACGAAACTGCTGCAGTGGCATGAGGAGAACAAATAAACAAACCAAATGGATTTCTTTCTTGAGGTATTGAAAAATATATTTCTTGTTTTTTTTTTTATTTACGTCATAAATCTGTACAATATCAGCAGAAATGGAATATCATTTTGTATGTGTGTTAAGTGTTGTGCTTGTGCAGTTCACGTGTGCCGTTAAAATTCTAATGGTTGAGTTTTGTTCTGTTTTGAAATTCAACCGCCTCTCTTTCTAATCTACAATATACAGCTTATAAAATGTAACTCACGAATCCATTGCACGAAAACATTTTAACTTAAGCTAGATTTTTGACTAATTGCGAGTTTTTTTTGTAATTACGCTTTTTTCCACTTTGGCATTTTGCTAATTTGAACACGTTAACTGATCATAAAATTTCCAACTGAATCTAACAAAAAAAAGTCTTTGCACACATTCCCACAACTCTAATTTGATTACCTGCAAAGCCGGAAAATTCCCGCACACGGCAGCTTTGCCGCTGCAGACACTTTTCCGATTAGACAAAATTTGGTGTGCCCGCTGTGTTGGCTGTGCTGTGTGGTGAAATGAAAAACCCCGTAGAAAAATCGGACCCTGCAACCGCACACACACACACACACACACACGTGACATGAAATGTGACCGCATAATAATTTACGCACGAGCTCGAGCAAATGTGGTGGCCGAGAGCTTTTCCGAGTCCAAATGTGGGGGTGGGCTTTGTTTTGGTGGTGGAAATTTGCGAATGAGTGGTTTGCATAAATTTTAGATTTTAGCCGGTGTTGTTCGATTAGGTTAGCCTTGTCACCGAATGAAAATGAAGGGGAGGAAAAAAGTTCTAATAATTACGCAAGTGATGCTTTTTTATTTCGTGCGCAAATTTGCCACCAACAGACAGTTTGAAATTTATCAATAATTGAAGCGCTTTTTATTTGTGCTGTTACTCGCAGATGTGTTTGAATAAAATGTTTTGTTTTTGTGCAGTTCTTCTTTTTTTCAACTACATAATTTCGATTACTTTAGGCTAGTCTAACGATCCGGTTTCTTTCACAGAGCTTTTGGGCCGCCACTAATTTTTGTACATATCACAAAGGACCTTCTCCATCGGGGTGTTGCCAATGGTTTTCTGGAAGTAGATCGATTCGATTTTGTGCGAGTTGATGATCCGGAGCAGGGGCAGCATCAGCAGCAGCCGGCCGAAGCGCGCGATCTGGCCAGGGAACTGGGTGCGGGAGTGCTGCGCTAGCATGACCTGGAAGAGAGAGAATAAAGCAATGTGTTAGTATCGGTTGAAAACTAGTACATTTTTATCTAAATTCACTGTCAAATAGCGTTTTAATTTGTAACTAATACATGGTGACCACTCAAATCTCATTTTGGAATTCCCGACTTTTTCCCGACTTTTCCAGGATCTCAAATAATAGGCATTTCTTATCTAAAGAATGTTTTCAAACAAAAAACTCCTTATAAAAAGTCAATATAAACCATAAAAAAACTAAACGAATTTAAAGAAAATAAAACCATCGACAAGCAATTTCGAAGGTTATTTTGTATTTTTTTCCTTCCCCTGCTCAATTTTTCTCCCGTGTACTAGTAAACTCTAAACACTGTTTGAATTAGTCAGCTGTTGAAAGGTACCCCATATCTCAGCTTAGGATAATTACTGCACTGATGTTTTTGCCAAAACAATCCAATGAATGAAATGAAAAAAAACCATCGACAACTTTCGATAAACAGAAACTTAACAAAAAATTTCTAAAAATAAACCCTTAAAATTGAAGCACTCAATATTTTGATTCCGAATAGAAACATAAACAATAAGTCTTTGAAAAATAACCAAAAGCTTAATAATATTAGTAATTTCAATATTTATTTTTTAAATTGGCAAAACTATAGTGTTTGATACTTCGTTTCAACTGGAATTGACGGAATTGACAAAAAGTTAAAGATAACTAAATTTAAAATATTTAACTAATTTAAAAATGATTGCTGTTATGCTTTAAAATACTTTTGAAAATATCGAGGAATTCGTATAAATTTTTTTTACAAAGTTTCCTTTGAAAGTTTGTAAATTTTGTTGTTGATTGTTTGAATTTATGTTGATTTATCTAGTTGTCAGTATTCAACTGCTTAATTTTTTTCAATGAAAAAAAAAAACAGTTTGATAAGATTTTATGTTTTACAACTTATTTTATGTGAAATGTTTGAAGGAAAAAATCTTTTAACATATTTGCATTTTTTTCATGTTTTCAAAACAATGTTCGTTCTGAATAAATAAAAAAAGATTTTTTTTAAATGATTTTTTCGATATTTAAGTTTTCCGATAACTGAAAATCAAGCTTTATCAAAAGTATTTTACACATACTCACAAAAAATTCAAGGGAATCATTTGGAAAAAATATTGAATGACTTAATGAATTTAGTTCAAAAGTTAAAAATATTTACCACAAAAAAATGCCTAACTCAAGTTGGAATCTTCTATCAAATATTCAATCAATGTGATCAAATCAAACAGAATCATACGTTTACGCTAGCCATAATCGTTAAAATTAAACTCAATTTTTGAAATATTTTTTCATTAACTTTGTTGTTGTTTTAAGTTAGAGTAAAAACAAGAGGTAATGTTTGATAAACAAAAATAAATTTTAAAAACCTTTGATTCATTAAAAATTATATAAAATTCTGTGTCAAATGCATCTAGAGTTTATAAGTATTTTTAATGTCTTAAAAAAAACTTTCAATTATCATATAAATTGAAATAGTGAAAGAAACTTTAAATTTTAAGTAAGTTACTTAAGAAGAATTCTCGCTTACTTTTCAAAAGGTTCTATGTTAAAAATATTACAAAATTATTCAAGAATTAGAAAATAGATTAGGCAGGTATGCTTGGAATTCCCGACTTTTCCCGACTTTCTGACAAAAAATCACAAATTCTCGACTTTTTCCCGATTTTTAGCGGATTTTGGCGAATTCCCGACTTTTTCCCGACAATCCCGATTTCCCGACTTGAGTGGCCACCCTGCTAATACGAAAGAATATTCAATTACTTAATAAATTGCTACGTCTAACAATTGGAAAAAAGTTCAGAACAATCTTCAAACATTTCTTTATTTTGTTAATTTTGTTTGATTTTTTTTTTTTTCTAAAACTTGATGATATTTAGAAAAATCCAAGCAAAACAATGCAAGTAAGCCAATGTAGATTTGTAAACAACAGTCCATCATGTTAATTTCAAATGTAAACATAAACCAAATTTTGAATTTTTGCTTTTTGCGTGTTTTTTAACACCCCTGACTCAAGGCGGTTTCAAAAACACCCAATAAGCAAAAACTGGAAATTTGGTTTATTGGACCTTTCAAAAAAAAAAACTCCAGAATTAAAGAAATATGAAAAGTAAGCATTGTAAATAAATTTGAGTAACTTTTATTTTTATATTTCATCTGGAAAATATTATGCATCGGTGGTCCCCTCGTTATTATTAGTTCAGCCCAGTTAACGAGCAACATTCGGTGACTGGGCTACGTTCTCAGCCCAGTTACCGAACAACTACTGTATTCCGAGAAAAACAAGTTTTAGTGTTTGTCACCAAATCTCCGTCAAGGCAATTTCCCATAAGAGTGGCAGCGGTTTGATCTTTCGCATCGGCAGCCAAATCTGAACACTATTTCAGTGAAATTCATGTTTCAGATGATGCGTTTGAACATCCTGTGCCACCTTGTGCAAATATTTCGTTTTTGCTAAAAGTGGATATTGGCCTTTTTTCAATGGTGGGCACTTTACAAATCCATATTGGCCCATTATCATTAATTTGCTTGAATTTGGTCCGATTTACAAAAAAATATCATAATTTAACAAGGAACAACATGGCTTTCCATAAAAAAATCAAATTATTCGCCCTACAGCATTGCCTTGCCGTTCTCGATTGCGAGATTTCTACTCGAAACTAGTTTTCCGAAGGTTTGGTTGTTAAGGCAACTACAAACCTCTTTTTACACCTTAGTTTCCATCCACCCCGGGATTCGAACTGACGACCTTTGGATTGTGAGTCCAACTGCCTACCAGCGACTCCACCGAGACAGGAGCCAGGGAGACGACTCCTACACCTGGATTGAGCTAACGACCTAACCCTCTAGGTTAGACCGGAGCCAACATTTACTTCCCCATCCGACGGAAGGCGTAGTCAGACAAATCTCGTCTCGAAAAATGCCACCGGGACCATCTGGCTTTCAATAATCGTTCAGAAATTTCTTTTACAATATATGTATCGTAATTTAGTGAGGGCATGAAACGTATCAAAAAGTTTGTTAAAATATTTTAAAAACATAAATATCTCAAGACTGGAGCTAAAAAATAGCACATTTCCTCAAAACATTCATAAACAAGAGAAGTTTCCAACGGAACAGACACAATTTTAACTTTTAGCATTCAGCGATACAAGGCGTGTTAATTTTTTTTTTCTTTTTCAAATACTATCTTTCCTGTCATTTAACTGTCATAATATGGCGTACTTATCATCAACAAAAATAATATTGCTGATTTGTGAATATTAAGAGCGAGTCCACGAGCAAAGCATACCCATCTCGCATCGACCTCATCAATCTGCCTGAAATTTTCAGGGGTTGTTTGTACATATGAAACTAGCATCTGGCCAAAATATGAGCACTCTAGGTCAACGGGAAGTGGGGCAAATCTGGACACAAAGTTTGAAGGTTCAAAAACGTCAAAAATCGTAAAAAGGCTGTAACTTGAGCAAAATTCAATTTAATTTCAAAATTAAAAATGCATCTGAAAGGACTTAAAAAATGCAACAAAAAGCATCGCAGGAAAAAGCATCGCAATTGGTTGAATCTGAAGGCAGTTATTGGTATTTTAGTGAAAAAAATAGCATAATTTTCAAACTCAAATAAAAAAATGTTCTATCCAGATATCAACTCGCTTCGACCTGCGGCTTGTAGGGGACATCTGGGACTACCATCTGAGACTGAGAACGCTTTGGGTAAGGCAGTTTAACATATTAAATAGACACTTTTATTTTTAGTGAATTTTTTGATTGTAAATTTTTGCTTGGAACACCCCTTAGATCCCATTTTCTGGTGATAATTTTATCATATTCGTTTTTCTGAGACAATTTCACATAAGAAACATGCATAAAAATTGTTATTTTCATCAATTTTAACCATTTAAAAATGAAAGTAAAAAAAATCTTCGATTCACATTTATTGAAAATCAAGTTCGTTTCCAAGGATACTAAATGACACCAGAAAAAAGGCAGATTCCTCATTTTTTTTAACTTTTATTTTTAAAAGGGTTAAAATGGATGAAAATAAAAAAATTTGTGCATGTTTCTATCGTAAAATTGTCTCAGGAACACGAATATCATGAAATTATCACCGGAAAATTTGATCTAAGGGGTCCTCCGAGCAAAAATTTACAACCCAAAAATTAACTAAAAGTAAAAGTGTTTATTTAATATGTTAAACTGCCTTACCCAAAGCGTTCTCAGTCTCAGATGGTAGTCCCAGATGTCCCCTACAAGCTGCAGGTCAAACCGAGTTGATATCTGGATGGAACATTTTTTTATTTGAGTTTGAAAATTATGCTATTTTTCCACTAAAAGGCCAACAACTCCCTTCAGATTCAACCAATTGGGATACTTTTTCCTGCATTTTGTTGCATTTTTTAAGCCCTTTCAGATGCATTTTGAATTTTGAAATTAAATTGAATTTTGCCTTAGTTATAGCCATTTTAAGATTTTTAACGTTTTTGAACCACCAAATTTTGTGTTCCGATTTGCCCCACTTCCCGTTGACCTAGAGTGCTCATATTTTGGCCAGATGCTAGTTTTATATGTACAAACAACCCCTGAAAATTTCAGGCAGATTGGTGAGGTCGATGCGAGATGGGTATGCTTTGCTCGTAGACTCGCTCTTAATACCTTTCTGAAAATGTATAACATGATAGGTTTTCTTGCAAAAACCACTCTTTTTACAATCTTCCGGACATACGTCAAAATCGTTTTTTAGCATAACTTTTGAAGTGCTTAACTAAACTTGCTGATTTTAAATAGAAACCTATGGGACCCCAAGACGGATCTAATGAGTCTAATACCGCCAAAATCCGTTAATCCAGTCCGGAGATAATCGAGTGACATTTTTTTTTTGTCCACCCACCTACACACATCCACACAGACATTTGCACAGGACATGATTCTGAGTCGATATGTATACGTCAAATACGAGGTCAAATTAAAAAGTTCATTTTTCGAGTGATTTCATAGCCTTTCCTCAGTAAGGTGAGGAAGGCAAAACCATTGAGATTTTTTTTATAAAACATAAAGTTTTGAAGCTTTAGCATTTTTTAGGAATCTTTTTTGAAGTTTTAGTTTTTTTATTAGTTTGCTCATTTTTGAAAAAAAAAAAAACAATCAGGAAATCTGAGAAATTTTTCTTCATTTTACTTATTTGATCATTATTGATACGGCCTTTGCTTGATAAGATATATCCTGGCCATGCAATGATAAAAAAAAAAACAAAAAAAATAGATATTCTCAGTATTGCCAAATAAGATTCTATGATTCGATCACCGATAACTCGGGAACCAATTTTCAATGTTCAATAATTTTGTCAACTTTCTGTTCATTTCAACATAAATTATTTTGAAATTATAAAATTAAGATTAACACTAGTTTTTTGAAATTTTCATTTCGATTTATTTTTTTTATTCAAGAATCAAAAATTTTACAAAATTTTCGTTATTTAAACGTTGAAAATCGGATCATCAGTTCCGGAAATATCGATAAACAAAAAACAATGTCTCGTCAGGCAACACTGAGAAAATCTAATTTTTCTTGTTTGTATCCTTTGCTTGGCCATTTCTCAGCAACAAAGGCCGTATCAACTAAGTTCAGATATGCAAAATGCAAAAGTTATTCGAAAACACTTTGTCATGAATTTTTCGCCCTATCTGAAATTTTCTTTAAAGGTGGCTTTTTGTGTCTCTTAAAACTTACCAAAAGCTTGAAAACAATAAAAATAGAGTATTTTTGAAAACAATGCAGCAATTCCATTTCAAAATACCACGAACTGAACGAAATGTTCTTCGGTCGGGCATTATTTGATCTGGGCCAAAATAATTAGACTCATATTTTGTTTTTTTTTTTTGGCTTTATGGGTCACTACAATCTACTAGGGCGGTCTCAAAAGTAGCAAATCGATAAATTTTTCTTTTTAGTTATTGAAAGACGCAACTTCTAAAGGTATTGCAGTCTTAGTAAACAAAGGTTGGTTTCGAAAATCCCAGTTATTACTTTTATGAATCCATACCTCGGAAAGGGACGGTTCAACATCTCCAATTGTTTGAAAAATTATATATTGTAATTCCCGACACACCATTTTACATTTTCATATGACTTTTTCAATTGTTTGGCTGGCTTTTTCGCTCCTCAAATTATTTTTCCTTGAAAGGCCAACTAATCAAAAATAAAATTAACGAAAATGGAAAAGTTATTTTGGCCAAGGACAGCGCTCAATTCGAATAAATAAAAAAATATTATATATTTTCGTATGATGCTGATGTGCCACCGCTATATTTTTTTTATATCAGAAGGAGTAAAAAACATATTAATTTTAAACAATAATAGTTAACCAACCTGTGCCTGATCCTGCAGGTTCTCGATTTGCACCGGATCTTTCAGCCCTCGTGCTTCCGACCGAAACAGCACGATCGCCTTCATGCAGGCAAACTCCGCCGGGTCTACCATGACGGACTTGAACCTGCACAGGGTATCGTTCAGCACGCGCAGGTCCTGGGCCAACTGGATTAGAATCGAAATGTTGGTTAGTTTCTAGATATGTTTAGATCCGCTTGAGGTTTTGCGTACCTGTCCGGGTTTGAAGATCCCGGAGTTGTTCACGCTGGAGCAGTGCTCGTTCAAGGAGAACAACGTACACGCTGAGGTTTCGATTGGCATGCACCACTGGATGGCGTTCAGGAGGAACAACTCTGCCCAGGATTCTTCCAGGAGGATGACCTGGAAATGAAGAAGTTGGTTAAAATTCGTTTTAGGATGACTCCACCCAGCCGTCCTCACCTGATCCCGAAAGGTCAAACTGGCAAAGCTGGGCAAGTTTTTCGCCCACTTGACCGCCATGAAGAGCAACCGCGCGCTGGTTTCGTAGATGGTTTCCTGAAAGTTGAACATCTGCAAGTGACAGAAGGACTGGATTAGTTGGTTGAAGCTCTCCGACGAAGAATGCTGCTGTGTGCATTACCGGACTTTGGCCGTACAGGGGATGATTGACCAGGGCGGGTAGGCCGGCATTGTTCTGCACAGGTTCAACGTCCTCGTCGTTGGTCACGTCGATGGAGTCGTCTGAAAACAGAGATTAGGACACGGAGAAAACAATCATAATTCGTTCCAATTTGCTAAATATTTTCATAACCCTCAAAAAAGGGGTATTAATATCCGTATCCACGTCGTAAAATCCGGCTCTATTACGGGCACCCTCACCCTAACTCCCAGTAACAACGATTTTGCCACCCCTTCGCTGCGAGCAATTATTTATGCGGTATTAAAATACCGAAAAGTGACAAATAGTTATTTTATGTGGCACAACCCCTCTTCAGAGAGCGGAGAGTAGTGCCAGCAATGTGTTCAACCATAAAACCGAACCCCTTCCGAAAACCAACCGTCGGAAGTCTGTCTGACCCCCGTTCCGAACTTCATTAGTCAAATTAGGTTTCATACAGTGTCGGAGTGGCCGACTGTTTGCGAGTACAGAGAAGAGCAGAGATTTACTTCTCGAGAGTTGTTGTGCTTTCCAAGGGCAGACGACTGACGGCCATCAAATTATGGGTTATTATTTTATGAGAGATCTTTTCCGAATGGTTTATTGGTGGCAAAGTGATGGGTGATATCTTCAGGGTGGCACTGGAGGGTGTGTGGAAAGTGCAATAAAATTTCAATCAAACTGATTGAGATCTACTGGATGAAAATATACCGATTAAAGACATTTGAAGTGGTTGGCGCTTAAGGGACAAAATTATCGCAATGAAATTTCTCAAATGTAATTCCAAATTTACACTCGAAATCGGGAAAGGTTGCCCCGACCCCTTTTCGATTTGCGTGAAACTTTGTCTTAAGGGATAACTTTTGACCCTGATCACGAATCCGAGGTCTGTTTTTTGATATCTCGGAGGGGCGGTACGACCAGCCGTCCCCTAACATGACAGTTTTCGTGAGTTGCGCGTATCCACCGACAGATGGCGAGTGGGCCTCGTCGGATTCCGACCATTAAATACGCAACTGAAAATTTGTACGGGAAACTTTTTTTTCGTGACGGCTTTCGCGGCACGCTCCTTCCAACTGTTCGAGACTAATATTTTAACGTGGCGTATCTTAAAACAAGTTTTTCAAGAAAATGATTCCACAATGCTTATTTTGTCGTTTTAAACCGAAACAAGACAAAAACTATATTAATTTAAACTATTCGCCATTTTCAGATGTTTGGCTAGATAATATCAAAGGCGGTACGCTCAGTTTGTATGGGAGCTGTCAACATGTTCCCGGGCTGGGTACGACCCCTTTCATTTTTGAGCTTGCGAAAAAAAGGTTTTTTTCAATAATTTGCAGCCTGAAACGGTGATGAGATAGAAATTTGGTGTTAAAGAGACTTTTATGTAAAATTAGATGCCCGATTTTATAGCGTACCCAGAATTCCGAAAAAAACGTATTTTTCATTGAGAAAAACACTAAAAAAGTTTAAAAACTCTGCCATTTTCCGTTACTCGACTTTAAAAAATTTAGAACATGTCATTTTAAGGAAAATTTAATGTACTTATCGAATCTTCATTGACTCAGAAGGGTCATTTTTTCATTTATAACAAAAATTTTCATTTTTAAATTTCGTGTTTTTTCTTACTTTTCAGGGTTATTTTTTAGAACGCTCTGATGTTTTACAAAGTTGTAGAGCAGACAATTACAAAAATTTTGATGTACAAACATAAGGGGTTCGTTTGTAACCATCACGAGTTATCGCGATTTTACGAAAAAATAGAGCGTCCAATTTCCCGGGGTTACAAATTTACCTGGAAACGGGAAATTGTCAACCGATTTCCCGGGAAATCCCGGGAATTCCCGGGCAATTTTAAATTTATTGAAAATTGTTCTAATCTTGGTTCTGAATCATATTTTTAATCAAAGTTGAATAGGACAGTGACTCTAATGGTTAAAATAAGTGTAAAGATCAACTAATTCATGCAACTACAAGAAAATGTCTATTTTTTCTAATTTTATAAGCTCAAATCGTGTAATAAAAAACAAAAAAAAAGATCTCTGATATTTTTTGTTGAGAAGATTTTTTTCATCAAAGTTTCTGAACAGTTAGTAAAATGAATCCATACTCCACAATCTTATATTTTTTTTAAACTTGTGACCAGTTTGAGAATGTATGGTTTGACACATTATGTTGAATCGAATAAAATCATTCAGAAATTATTTTTTTCATTACAAATAACTTTTCTAAGCCAACTTGGTTTCAGCTCTTGAACAAAATGGTTGATCTTTTTAGTTTTTTCTTAAAAATTAAACTTCTCGTGTTTGTTTTACATCAACCAACTCAATACTTTAACATATTAGGAGCAAATTTTTAATATGTTATGTTTGCATTTTCGGGCACCTCTTAGACAGTAGTTTTTCAATGTTTTTTTTTTAATTTTTGTTTCCACATGGTTTTCAGGTTTATAATTGACTTCTGTTAAATGTTTTTTCATGGAACGTATTTCAAAACATTTTTTTTTTCGTAAAATCGTGATAACTCGTGATGGTTACAAGCAAACCCCTTATGTTTATGTATATATTTTTTTGTAATTGCCTGCTCTACAACTTTGTAGAACATTGTTAATGTTAAAACGCACGTGAAACGTTCAAATCAATACTTGTTTAAGTTCAATTATAATAATTATTTTTGTTTTGCTTCTATAAAATTCATCCATAAAAAAATTAAAGCCCTAAAAAGAAAAATTCTATCTTCAAAATTTTGATTTACAAAGTGAAAAAAGTGGCAAATGGCTTTTCCAATGTTTTCAAATATATTTTGAGAGTCATTTTTGAGCATGTTTTATTTAAAATCTAATATTCCCAATATTGTATTGTAATATAAAGTATTGAAAACATTACACAAGGTAACCAAAGTATTTATTTTGTTTTGGAAAATCTATGAGCTAAAGACGTTTTATTTAGGTGTTTGATGTTTGTTTTATTATTCAACCCCTTTACAAGTATTTCAATTTTATTTCAAAGTTTAATGCAAAAGCAATCAATAAATTTGGTTTACAAATATTGAATATTGATTGCAATAAACAGCAAAAATTATCTTATGACTTAAGAAAAAAGTCATAAAAAATTACCCAAAAAGTTCTTGAGATCCAGCAGACATTTTCGTGTGTGGACATTTGTTCACAAAGGGAGTGGAGAATAAGTTTTGGTTCACGGTTGGCCTTTTATTATTGATTTAAAATAATTTTGTGAGAAAATCATACAAATTAAGTTTATTTTATATTATTCAATTTTGTTAACTGAAGATACAATTTCTGAGTTGAAAAGCTGCACAGATCAAATCAACGACAGCATATCATGAAATTGTAAATCAGGCTTTTACCCTGTTTGATTTCTCAAAGACATTCTCTAGGGGAAAAAAGGTCTTACCGTGGGTGCATTTTCGGTAAGTGACATTTTCCAACATTCCTTATTTTTTCATCAACAAAAAAGTCATGACAAAATCCACCCACGTGACTCCCAAAGGAAACGAAAAAAAAACTAAACCATAACTTCGAGGCCGGAAAATGTCACCAACCAACCCCAGAAGCAAAAAAAAAAGGATAAGTATCGTGATCCGCGATTTTTTCCTCGCATAAATTACAGCAATAATCATTTAACTGTTTCGCAATACCTACGCTGTAAAGTTACGCGTTAGACTGCGTGCGGGTGTTTGCGCACTCCCACGTGCACAATAAAACGAGGGACGTTTGAATTTTCCACTCCCTCTCAAAAACTTACCCCCGGAGGTAAACTTTTCCAATTGAACAGTGTGTATGTGTGTGCACGAAGGAAACTCAAAACGAGTTTTTCATTGAAATTTTATAGCCGTTTAACGCCCGTTTAGTCACCAAGCACCACCAGCAGAAAGAAAAGGAAACGGGGCACATTTTTGTGAGCAAAAGAGCAATCCCAGTCGCTACTCAGAAGGGGGGGTGGGGGTGGAAACTGAAACCGGTGTGTGCCAAGGATTTCCTGGTGTTTGTTCAGGAAGTGGCTTGGCGTGGAGGCACAAGTGTGAGGTTTGCTTGGGAAAACAACTTAACTTTGTGCAATCACTTGACGATGGAAAACGATTTTGTGATTAATTGCGATTTGAGCTCGGCTCCGCCAGGGGAGGGACGAGGGATGCAATTGCACGTCGGGGAATTTAACGTTTAACGTGAGCTGAAGTGAGTTTTGCTGATGTCACTATACAATTATGTTGTTATTACAAGAAAATAAATATTAATATCACTTAAAAGTTAACATGCTTTAACATGGATTTTAATTTTCAAAATGTTCAAACCTTTTTTTATGTTTGCAACTTATCAAATATAGAATTATATGTGTAGAGAAGTTGAACACATTAAAAAAGTATTGTAAAAAAGGCAACTCAATTACATTCCAATAATGTACCCAGATGTAAATTTCACCTTGAAATGACTTCTTTTACCCCTCAAAGTCAGGGCTTTCAAAAAGGAAATTGGCATAATTTTTAAATTAATTTCACCATAATCGTCATAATTCCTGGGTCCACACCCCTTCCGTCTGTCGGGATAATTTCCATACAAACCACCTTTCACCGAGCAGCGAACTTGCCTTGCCCGACTTTTTCCGCGATTGTCCTCCTCGCGGGCGTTGCGTTTTTTTACGAGCCTGTTTTTCGTACCTTTTGTCCTTGTACACACAAATGTCACCCATAAAAATGCGACAGTTAAAAGGCGCCAGCAGTCGATCCCAGTGGAAAATGCAAATCAGTGGGATTTACTTTGGGAGGAGAAAAAAAAAAACAGACCCGGCCGCGGGACGGGAGGAAAAATAAAAATTCAATCAAATAAAAAGCTTCTTCGCCGGGTGCAGGGATTTTGCATCAAATGTTTTTCAGGCGCCGCCAAGGCGGATAGTTTTTTTAGTCGGTTGAACAGGGTGGCGATTCAGAATTGTTTTTTTTCCAACTTTAATTTCAAACTTTTTAATATTTTGACTCACCATCATTATCGTTCATCGCATCATCCTGCAAAATCGGACTGGCCGACCCGCAGGACGACGTACTGTGCGTGTGCTGCTTCACCGACGAGCTCTCCTGACCCGCAGAAGAGTTCAGTCCGGTCCCGTTCGGCGACGCCGGCTGGTGCACTTCCGGCGAAGCTCCTCCCCCACAGCCACCGTCCTCCCTCCTGGGCGAGTGCGGGTCACTAGTGTTGGAGTGATTCGACGACTGGTTTGCGTTCAGATTTTCCGAGGAACTCAAATTCGCGTTGCTGACCAGCGGGCTGTTGTTGTTGTTGTGGCTGTTGGCGGCAGCGGCCGCGGCTGCTGCGGCGGCCGAAAGTGCCGACGCCCCGTGGGTGACCCCGTTGAGACCCAGCGAAAGGCCGTTGGCGAGGCCATGCATTGCCGCGTGGTGTGCAGCTGCCGCCGCTGGATGGTGTGGGTGGTGATGGGGCAGGCTGTTGACCAGCGAGGACACCTGGCTGTGGTGGTGCAGGAACTGGCTGGTGGGAAGCGATGGGGCCGGGAGCATGCTTGGGCCGTACCGGGAGGGCGAGAGGAGGGCCAGCGAGACGGGGGGGCTGGAAAGGTAGAAGATGTTTTGAGTGAATTGGTTATTTGGTTTTGTTTTATGTTTCTGTTAGAAATTTTCAGATCATTCCGATAAAAATATTAAGAAAATTGAATTCAACACTAATATGTTATATTAAGCAAGTTTTGTCCTTTTCAAATATTATTCTTAAATTTAAAACAACATTATTAACAATATTATTATTGGGAAAAATAACTTTGAAAATCGAATATATAGTAAGTGGCTCAGATATCCACATAATTTAATGTAAGTTGAATCCAATTTGGATGATACCAAAAACACATTTTTTCCTGTTTCTTCCCCCCTTTGTGGCTGTACCTCAGCAAGAGGACCAATCTTCAAAGGATATTGGACAAATTAGGTGAAATTTGCTGATCTGAATTTTCGCAAAAATCAAAATCAGCGAATTTATATTAAAAAGGGTGTACTTAATCAAAGCTTGTGTAAAAAACTTTTGGTTTTAAAATAAAAAAAAAACGCATTAAGAAGCGATTTTATAGTCGATTTGGTGTCTTCGGAAAAGTTGTAAGTTATGATTGGAACTTATTAGACAAAATAGTAAATGAAATTTAGTATTCCAATTTTTTATTTGGCTTTAGTCACTGAAAGAAGAATTCCTGATTTAAGTATTTTTTTTATTTTATATATTTTTTATTTGTTTTAGGGGACGCAAAAAGGCATCTTTTGTGCTACAGTTAAGAATGGAGCAAAATCTGGTTGAGGCATCACACATATTCGGAACAACCAAAAACTAGAAATACTTTTTTGATAAATTCTCAATAAGACCGTTGCAAATATTTTTTGAAGTTTATGTCCTTCGACTCTGATCAAAGTTGAGGGGGGGGGGGGGGCAAAAAAATAAAAAAATGCTAAAAATTGAAATTACAGGCCACGGTGTCAGTTTTAAAATATATCATTAGGATGTAACAAAAATGACTTTTTTAAATGGGATTCAACCCGTAAATTTTTTTTTTCAAAAATGTAACTTTTTCAGGCATTTTATCCACTGAAGCGTTTATTTTCAACATCATTGGTGTATTGGCCAGATACTTGCGCATCTTTTGGTATATATAACATTGAAATTTGGAGCAACCTGGAGCTCAGTACAAGCCTTCAAAGTATGGCATATTTTCAAAAATCGGTCCCGGCTAAAAAGATATGCGTCGCGCCTCGCGACGCCCTAGACGTCGTTTGTTTTGACCGGGACCGATTTTTTCGAAAAAAATGCCAAACTTTGAAGGCCTGTACCAAGCTCCAGGGTGTTTCAAATATATACCAAAAGATGCGCAAGGATCTGGCCAATGATGTTGAAAATAAACGCTTCAGTGGATAAAATGCCTCAAAAAGTTACATTTTTGAAAAAAAATATTTTTTACGGGTTAAATCCCATTTAAAATTGAAGGGCGGAGCGCCAGCTCCTGTTACGTCCAATCAAGCTCATATTTTGGATTTGGGATTAGTATGCCCACCGAAGCAAACCCTTGAATGTCCGCCAAAAAGTCAATTTTGTTACACTCTAATGAATCATACACGTGTCCAGTTGATTTGCAATCATTGATTTCCAATATTTCTAAATACTGACGAAAATTTTATTTTTGTGGAAAAAAAAGTTTTTGCGGTGCTGTACATTGTAATTTAATAAAGGTCAAAATATTTTTAAACGAGTACAAACATGTTAAATGGGTAATTCTCTACCAACTCACACGAAATCTGGAAAAGTTGCCCCGACCCCTCTTCGATTTGCGTGAAACTTTGTCCTAAGGGGTAACTTTTGTCCCTGATCACGAATCCGAGGTCCGTTTTTTGATATCTCGTGACGGAGGGGCGGTACGACCCCTTCCATTTTTGAACATGCGAAAAAAGAGGTGTTTTTCAATAATTTGCAACTTAAAACGGTGATGAGATAGAAATTTGGTGTCAAAGGGACTTTTATGTAAAATTAGACGCCCGATTTGATGGCGTACTCAGAATTCCGAAAAAAACGTATTTTTCATCGAAAAAAACACTAAAAATGTTTTAAAAATTCTCCCATTTTCCGTTACTCGACTGTAAAAAATTTTGGAACATGTTATTTTATGGGAAATTTAATGTACTTTTCGAATCTACATTGACCCAGAAGGGTCATTTTTTCATTTAGAACAAAGTTTTTCATTTTAAAATTTCGTGTTTTTTCTAACTTTGCAGGGTTATTTTTTAGAGTGTAACAATGTTCTACAAAGTTGTAGAGCAGACAATTACATATATGATATATAGACATAAGGGGTTTGCTTATAAACATCACGAGTTATCGCGATTTTACGAAAAAAAGTTTTGAAAAAGTTACTTTTTGTGTTTTTCTTCGTTTCGTCGTCCGTGTCTGTCGCGGGTGACTATGAACGGCCATGATCGATGACGACCAACTTTTTCAAAACTTTTTTTTCGTAAAATCGCGATAACTCGTGATGTTTATAAGCAAACCCCTTATGTCTATATATCAAATTTTTTGTAATTGTCTGCTCTACAACTTTGTAGAACATTGTTACACTCTAAAAAAACCCTGCAAAGTTAGAAAAACACGAAATTTTAAAATGAAAAATTTTGTTCTAAATGAAAAATGACCCTTCTGGGTCAATGTAGATTCGAAAAGTACATTAAATTTCCCATAAAATAACATGTTCCAAAATTTTTACAGTCGAGTAACGGAAAATGAGAGAATTTTAAAACTTTTTAGTGTTTTTCGATGAAAATACGTTTTTCGAATACTGAGTACGCCATCAAATCGGGCGTCTAATTTTACATAAAAGTCCCTTTGACACCAAATTTTTATCTCATCACCGTTTCAGGCTGCAAATTATTGAAAAACACCTCTTTTTCGCATGTTCAAAATGGAAGGGTCGTACCGCCCTCCGTCACGAGATATCAAAAACGGACCTCGGATTCATGATCAGGGACAAAAGTTACCCCATAGGACAAAGTTTCACGCAAATCGAAGAGGGGTCGGGGCAACTGCTGTGTGAGTTGGCGGAGAATTACCCAAATATGATTATCAATGTAGAAAAAGGCATTTAAGATTGTTCTCAGTTGATTAGACATCTATTCCCATTGAAATTTTGATATTTTTTTTGAAGAAATATTTTTTTGCCCCCTGATTTTTCGGACCATTTTTGAAGGGGGGTGGAGGGGGGAACATAAACTTTGAAAAATATTTGCAACGGCCTAACATGAAAAATGCATATTTGCATCCATAATTGTGGGATGCCCACAATTAGAGAATACCTGAATTTACCTATTATTTTCACAAAAAAAGTTATCAAAACATTGCCAAACAATACATCAATCGAAAGATCACAAGAGCAGCTTGCACATGAACTAGGCGTTATATTGAATGTTTGGCCCATTTAAAATGTTAGTTTGATAAAAATAGAAAAGATCTGAAAATTTCACGAATGTTTCAAATTTCAACATTGAAAATCGGACCATTAGTTGCTGAGATATCAAAATTCGAAAATGGGGATTTGTTTGGGTGAGACTTAGAAAACATCAATTTGCCTGTTTTTTAATCTTTGCATGGCAATATCTCAGCGACTAAGGTTCGTATCAACAAACTTCAAAAATGAAAAATACAAAGAATTTTCTCAGCTCTGCAAAAATATTGTTATCAAGAGTGGGCAAACAATATTGATTGAAAAGTTCATAACTAGGTCAAAATTTTTGACCCATTCTGGAAATTTCTAAAAAGTTTGCATTTGATGACCCCTAATACATATCAGAAAAAATAAAAATTGTGTTTTTTTGCAAATCATGTTTCAGTGACAAAAAGTGAAATTATAAATCCCTATCTTTTTATCGTGTATTATATTTTTTTCAGAGTAGTCCTTATCCATACCTACAACTTTGCCCAAGACACTTAATCGATCAAAAAATTCCTTCCAAAGATACAGATTTTCGAATTTTCATAAATCATTTTTGTATGGACAGCTGCCAAATTTATATGGAAAATTATATGGACAAACTAATGATGCAAAATGGCTTCTTTGGACATACCGAAGGCAACAAAAAAGTTTCAGCCGGTTTAAAAAATACAAAAATTAAAATTAATAAAAAAAAAATGATTTTGTAGAGAACTGCTCTAATGTCATAAAATAAAACTTTTGTGAAATTGTCTGTTTTTTTTTCATTGAAAACAATTTAGAATAATCAAGTTTTATTTTGAAAAAGCTGAAAACTATTTTTCTTACATTTTCAAATGTTTTGCTGGATTTGATATTTTTGATATATATTTTATTGAAAAGAGCTGTTTTTTTTTTTTTTTTTTTTTTTTAAATCGTACCGAGATTCCGGTATATCGCCAATTGAAAAATGTGATCTAGTTAGACGACACTAAAATAGTAGTTTATGCAACAAGTTGCAAAAAGAGGATTTTTTCAGCACGAGTCGTACATTTATCCAACGAGGTTCACCGAGTTGGATAAATACGAAGAGTGCTGAAAAAATCAAGTTTTGCAAAGAGTTCCATACAATTTTTTTTGCAATTCTAAAAAACACACACTGAGTGCAATTTTAAGTCAAATTTTCATGTATTTTGTCAATAAATCGTTTCAATCAAAAAAATGCTGAAAAGTGTTACTTTTCGAAACAAGTGCTGAAAAGATCAACTTTTCAGCACCCATTTGAGTGCTGAAAAGTAGAACTTTTCAGCATTTATTTTGAAAAGTGTTGCTATTCGATTCTGTTATTTTTGGTACAGAAAAGTAGGCTATTTCGTCATTCAAGAATGACAGGAAAAGTGAATAGTTTCACGACGGAATTGCAAAAAAACTTATTTTTCACAAAATTTTAACTTCGAGAAGCTCTATCTTAGAAATTAGCAAGCCGATCGACAAAAAAAAAAAGAAAAATTGTTGGAAATATCTTTTCGAAGATATTATTTGCACGGGTGCTTTCTTTTTCTCAAGTATTTGAAATTGAAAAGAACTAAACATTTCTTGAAAATGTTTATCTAAGTATACTTTCAACTTGAAAACTGTGTACTTAATCAAAAAATGGGTAAAATTATTTCTTATTGCAAACTTTATTTCACATCTTAGGCCGTTGCAAATATTTTTCGAAGTATATGTCACCCCCTTCAAAATTGATCCGAAAAATCACGGGACAACATTTTTTTTCAGAAAAATTCAAAATTGCCATGAAAATATAAGTCTAATTAACTGAAAATAATCTTAAATGCATTTTTCTGCATCGATAATCATAAAAAAATTGTGGTTTGGTTGAGCGTTTTAGCAGAAAAATGTTTTGAATTTTTTTTGAAATTCTGATGTACAGCACACAAAAAAATAAAATTTTCGTCAATACTTAGATATTTTGGAAACTAATGATTGCAAAACAATTGGACAGGTGTATAATGCATTTCAAAACACTTTTTTCATTTAAATATTGAAATCTTGGCCATTTATTTCAATTTTGAAACTTTTTTTTTCTCGCCCCGTGTAAATATTGGGAAATTGATAAAACATTTCATAAATTGTTACCATTTTTCAAAGTATAATTGTTTGATCCAATATGGTTTTCAAATGGTATTTGTTTATCTGGGAATGTTTCTTTCAGAAAAACTTTTTTACTAGTTGATGCTCAATATTGATATAAAATGAGGGAGCGGTTTGAACATATTTTCCCACCAATCTTTAAATTTTCCCATCATTAATTCCATTTCCCCATTTTTCCACACAAGCACTCGTCATCATTTTTTTTATTCGTTTCGTGGGTGTGAAAATCACGCTGTTAAGAGCGACGTCAAAAGGACCAATTTCCACGGAGCGAACCATCAACCCTTAATATAATATAATATTCATGCACAAAAATGTCGCTTGGTACTCACCCGAAAACGCCAACCGCGACGGCCGCTTCCCGCAGAGCCCGACCTTGTTCCATGTCCCGCAGCGCTTCCGGCCGGATCGTCGCCGTGTTCCGTGGTTGACGCTCATTTTGGACCGCTGATTTTTGGGTTTTTTGTTGTGTATCGCAACCGCACGTGGTTCCATTACAAAGTATGAAAAGAAAAAGAAACGGGAAGCAAAATGGCTCAATCAGTGGAATTTTTGTGCGTTGCACCGTTTTTATGCATAATTAATTTTGATGTGGCGATGGGTTTTTGGGGCGTTTGAGTGTTTTAAGGTTATGTTGCAAAGATTACCGCCACGGGCGCACGCGGGTTTTGCCTGTAAGGGGTTCTTCCCACGTGGCGCTGGTGACAACGGCGGACACGTGACCGCCGTTTGGCGTGATCCCTCGCATGAAAAACGGGTTATCTCTGGGGTTGGCATGAGTTGCGTGTAAACAACTCAATTATGAGGCCCTTTAAAAAGAGTTTGAAGACGTTTACAGAAGCTCTGTGAAATCGCTGAGACCAATTGTTAGCCGAAGTACACAAGATTTTTACGTTTTTTCGAAATGAAAATTATTATTTTTCAAACATCAAATAATTGCAGTATGGTATGCATAACAAAGCTTTCTTATCTCTAGAGTTAAAACTTTAGACAAAACATCACCAGCTTGAAAAAGGAATTTATTTTTCTCCCTATAAAACCTCCTTTAGCCCCGTCTAGCAAAAAAATGGCTGCCAAAACGAAAATTTAAACCAATTTATTAAGTTCAAGGATTAAAATATAAGTTTTTCAAATCATGTCAATGCTTAGGAAAGAAAAAATAAGAAAAATATACAATAATGGTTTGAAAAAGTCAAGTGTCCCATCATGCTACATTTCCTTTTTTCAAGAAAGCACAGAAGGGATATTTTGCTAATTAAATGATGTTACTTTGTAGGAAAATCAGTTATCTTTCCGATAATGTTTTGGTTTCTCTTTTGTAAACACGCTAGCAAATAGAATTATCTGGAAAGAAGCCGAAACATCACGAAAGGATCGGAAAGATCCATCGGCATTTAGCTTTTATGTAGAGTTATAAAATGAGAAAATTTTAGAATCTTTAGTCTGAAACCATAGTTATAAAATTATAACATTATCAGCGATATCTCAAGTTAACCAGTCTTTTTTAATAAATAATAAATATTAAAATAAAATTCATTTGCTGAATAAAGCCAACAAGCAATTGAATAAAAACTGTTGCCTCTACTTTCAAAACATTCCTCAAAAATCAATTATAGGCTGTTATAATCAGTTCTATCGTTTATTTTAGCTGATTTAACTAGATACAAAAAAAAAAGATACATTAAAGTTAGTTGAGTAGTATTTCGAAAAATGCATATTTTTCATGATTTCAAATAAACTAATTGTTTAAGAGATGGACGTCACTATTTTCAGTATTTAAATAAGGCAAAATAACCAAACACGGCTTGAAAACGTTGCACTTATTCACAATCTCTGATTTTATTTTTAAGCCATTTCAAATGTCTTCAATTTAAAATTCAGGGAATATTTTTATCGGAAAGATCACAACACGGAAAGATGTTTTATTATTTGACATTGAAAATCGGATCATCAGTAGTGACTGAAATGATGATCATTCAAAAATTGCGTACAATTTCAGTTAAAACCATCCGTTCTTTTCGTTTTTGTGGCTGTATTACAACAACTGAAGTCCAACATTTGAAAAAAAAGAAACAAAAAGTGAAACTTTCTGAAAAAAATTGTAATGCTTTTTGGTTTCCAATCCGATTTGCATCTGAAAATGAAATTTATTTCGACCCTTTTTTCAAAGTTTATCATCAAATATTATTTAAATTTATAAGGTTGGTTTAACAATTTCATTGGTGCAGATGTTATCCTGAACTGTGATATGGACTACCTGTTAACAGCTGATATGTTTGAAATGGGGAGAGTATTTACTGGTACAAAGGAGAACGAATTGGACAGAGAAGGAAAAAAATGCAAAAATAACCTTCGACTTCAAATATTATATTTACAAAAAAAGGCAATTTGTCAAATAGTTGTTGCCCTTACAGGGTCAATGCTCTTAAATTGTCGTTTAAACCTCTAAAACACAAATAAAAAATGAAAAAAGTTTTTGGTCAAATCGATTTAATGACTTTTTTTCAGGGTGTACCTTTTTTCCTCGAATTTTCCTCTATATACATTCAATTTTGCTGAAGAAATTCCGTTCTCCAGATACAAATTCTAGTTATACCTTTTTTGAATAAAGAGATGTTAAATTTGTATGAGGTCAATTTTAGAGGTGATATTGCAGATTTTTTTTTGTGCCATAAAAGATCATTTCCAGGTAAAATATTTTCTATCAAAATAATACTGAAATTAATCAATATACGAAATTTGAAGAATTGCTCTTAACACAATTCTTCTAAAAAGTCCTTATCATAGTTAAAAACAATCATGGTAATATTACATTTGAGAAAAATGTGTAATATTACATTTGAGAAAAATGTGTAATTTTACCACCATAATTGTGAAAAATAACCAAGATTACTTTGTAATGTCACTTTTTCAGTTTAAGTTGTGGTATCTGAGCAGCTCTCTCAGATTTCGGTCATTCCATTTTTTGTATTTTTTATCCGACTGAAACTTTTTTGGTCCCTTCGGTAAGCCCAAAGAAGCCATTTTGCCTCATTAAATTCTCCATATAATTTTCCATACAAATTTGGCAGCTGTCCATACAAAAATGATTTATGAAAATTTAAAAATCTGTATCTTTTGAAGGAATTTTTAAATCGTTTTGATGTCTTCGGAGAAGTTGTAGGTATGGATATAGACTATACTGAAAAAAAATGATACACGGTAAAAAATTTTTTTGGTTATTTTTTTTTTTAACTTTTTGTCACTAAAACTTGATTTGCAAAAAACACTTTTTTTATATGTTTTAGAGGACATCAATTGCCAGCTTTTCAGAAATTTCCAGGTTGTGCAAAAAATCTTTGACCGAGTTGTGAATTTTTTAATCAATACTGATTTTTTCAAAAAATCCAAATATAGCTCGTAAAAATTTTTCAACTTCATTTTTCGATCTAAAATCAAATTTGCAATCAAAAAGTACTTTAGGGAAATTTTGATAAAGTGCACCGTTTTCAAGTTAAATTCATTTTTAGGTGACTTTATTTTAAAAAAAAGTTGCAGTTTTTCATTTTTTTAAATTAGTGCACATGTATGCCCACTTTTGAAAAAAATATTTTTGAAAAGCTGAGAAAATTTTCTATATTTTGCTTTTTTGACCCTTAGTTGCTGAGATATTGCCATGCACAAATTAAAAAAAAAATCAGAAAAATTCAGAAAAATTTATGTTTTCTAAGTCTTACCCTAACAGCCCACCGATATCTCAGCAACTAATGGTCCGATTTACAATGTTAAAATATGAAACATTCGTGAAATTTTCCGATCTCTTCGAAAAAAATACTTTTAAAAAATTTAAACCAAGACAAACGTTTCAAAAGCGCGTAATATTGAACGTTTGGCCCGTTGGAAATGTTAGTCTTGATTTAAAATTTTTGAAAGTGAAATGAAAAACTGCGATTATTTTCAAAAAAGTTACCTAAAAATGAATTTAACTTGAAAACGGCGTTCTAAATCAAAATTTCACTAGCATACTTTTTGATTGCAAATTTGATTTTACATAAAAAAATTAAGTTAAAATTTTTTTTCTACAATATTTCGATTTTTTGAAAAAAAAATCAATATTGATTGAAAAATTCATAATTCGGTGCAAGATTTTGTGCACAACTTGAAATTTTTTGAAAATTTGGCATTTGATGTCCCCTAAAACATATCGAAAAATAAAAAAAATAAACATAGTGTTTTTTTGCAAATCAAGTTTTAGTAACAAAAAGTTAAATAAAAATCACCAATTTTTTTACCTTGTATCATTTTTTCAATGTAGTCCATATCCATACCTACAACTTTGTCGAAGACACCAAATCGATCAAAAATTCCTCCAAAAGAAACAGATTTTTGAATTTTCATACATTATTTTTGTATGGACAGCTGCCAAATTTGTATGGAAAATTATATGGAGAATCTAACGATGCAAAATGACTTTTTTGGGCATACCGAAGGCACCAAAAAAGATTCAGTCGGATTAAAAAAATACAAAAATTAAAATTCCAAAAAAAAACCGATTTCGTAGAGCATTGCTCATTTCAAATTTTGCACTTACCAAATTTATACAATTTTTCACTGTGAACACATTCCCGAAGTTACGGAATGAATCAGAAAATCGTTTATCAATTTACGGTTTTGGATTGTTTGCAGATTTATATAGAGAAACCAATGATACAAAATAGCCTATTTTAACACAAAGAATCTATGGTATAAGTTTAATTCAAAAAGTAATAAAAATTTAGGGCAATATAACATCTGTGTAATTTTAGCTACACAAATGAGTAAAAACTCTTTTCCAGTGTTTTTTCCACTTTTCAGTAAAAATTGAGGCAAAGTTACAATACATAATATGTTATAATAAACCTTAAAATTTTACACCTTCCAAATAACCATAAATTTAACTGTTATAAAAAAATACAAAATAAAAATCGCGAAAAAATGGTTCCTTTGACAGCAAAAAACACAATAACACAAAAATAAAAAGAGTTGTACAATGTTCGATGCAACTGAACAATGCACTCATCTAGATATTGTTCCCAAAATCAGATGCAAAACATCCATCAAAATAAGAAAGGACAAACGTCTATACAGTGTAACCGAGAATTGTTTGTAAAGATAACTTTCAAAGCTGTTCCCACCTTAATTTATTACAAATGGGAAGATTTCAGTTTCTTTATCTTGCAGTTACTTTTGTGTTCAAACTACACAATCAAGTCAAAAATATAAGTGTGTTCATTTGTGCAGGTATTTAAATTCTCAACAATTTACTTTAATTAACCCTGTACTGCCCAAATTTTTTTCGAAAATTTGTATTATTCCCGTGTTTATTTTGAGATCATTTTGAGCAACTTCTACAAAAAACTTTACTTCTCTTGTTTTATGTTTTTCTTGTTTCATTTTTAGTATTTAAATTTGCATTTTGCTTGTTTAGTTAATGTTTGTTTTTGTTAGTATTTGGCCTATTCTACCACCTCCCATCATTACATTTTGCCTATCTAATTATTTTCATAATTTTACAGTCACTTTTTCAATTTTTTACTTGTTTTTCACAATTTCTGCTATAAAATGGCATCATTATTATTTAAATTGCATAGTCCTGGTCACTAGAAAAATTACTGCACACTTTTTACTTAAAATTTAAGAAATGTTTGTAAAAACACAGCCAAAATGACCCCTAAAAACTGTCATTTTAAAAACATTGGCCAAATACATTAAACGAGTAAAATTTCCAACCCATAAATTTTCTAAAATTTTAAAAGTTCTTCTTACCAATTCTTTCTAAAGATCAAAAATTGATTGAAAAGTTTATTTTTGACGATTTTTTAAATCGAAATCCGTCTAAAGCTGCGTTGGGTTGTAGAGGGTTAATATTTACGTTCAAAACTTCAAGAATATATACAACCACAGAGTTGACAGAGAATTGCTCAACCAATATGTAGATATTGCTGCAATTACCATTCACAAACACCCGCCAAGTGGCGGTCGGTTGACCAATTTGCAATCGCTGCTTGGCCAACCTTCCAACGTAACTTTGTTTCACCGCGATAATTAGTGGCTTTGTACAGTCTGAGGATTCTCTCTTCCTCTCATCCAACAGGAGGGAAGGGGGTGGTTGAGCACACGTGCCATCTCATCGTTATCGATGCTTCACTGCTGATGATGACGGAGCTTCCAAAGCCAAAGTAAAGATACATGTAGTCTAATTTTTGGAGCGCCCTCAATACAGATCATTTGAATAAACAACAAAGTCCAACACTGTTGTTACAGTTTAACGGTTGGGTTGAAGTTGAGGCCTGGGGAGGAAGAAGACACACGTTTTTGTGACATTTTGTGTACTTTGGGTGATGTTGGCTTAACCTACATAGTTTGAAATTTAGGTTAGAAGTCTGGCAGCAGAAATTGGGGACGTCAATTAGGTTTTTCCATTTGAACAAGTGTAACAGTTGAATAAAATCAGAGTAGTTTTTGGATTTTTTTTTTAAATACAAATCGAATTTTTATCACTGCAGAGTTTTGCCGTTTCAACTACTAATGCTTGCTTCTAACTTTCTAACTCAACCAAAGACAAGCGAAATCAAAACTAAATTACAGTGCCAAGCTGAAGCGGAAATTCGTTTACCTCGGCGGAAAAAAAACTATTCCCAACTTTCTTTTATCTCAACCACACCGAAAACTACTCCCAACCATATGCAAAATTGTAACCAAGAACAATTTGCCCTGAACTTCCCGAACAGCAGCAGCAAACAACAACGGCAAAAAAGGACCCTCCGCTGTCATCACTCCAGGTGGTGGCGATGCTCTATAAAAAGGGTCGACATTTGTGTCTGTTTGCGCCACAAAATAGAAAATGTAATTTCCCGCGGCACGTGTTTTGTTTCATGCTTTTCCGGCCCACCTCTATTTCTCACAACATGACGGGGCATGGTGCACCGAAAATGACGTTCAGGGTGCTTTAGGACAATTTGATTTTGGTTTTTGTTTTCGGGAAAGAAAATTTTCGTGCGAGTTTTGTTGATTTGCTGTTTTGCTACGGAAAGGTGTTAAAATTACTGAAAAAAAAAAACTAGTTGAGCCTCGTAGTAACTTTTTTTGTCTTATGAAGGATTTTGAGACAATTCAGATCATAAAAATGTTGTAATAGCTTCCAGTGAATTGTCCCATTTGCAAATATTTCTGTCTGCAATAATTAATATTTGAAAAATAAAACAACTTAGAAAAAAAACAACGCTATCGTATAAGAATTAATTTGGAAGATCATTTCGAAAACAAAAAGTTGAGCTGAATAATAACAAAGAATCTTGTGAATAAAAGCTATCCCTATCATAAGCCTACTAAGAAATTCGCTTTTTAGCTTCATGTATTGTCGATGAACACTTTAAGTAGTCCAAATTCGTTTCCATAATGCCCTATCTACAATCACTTAGCTTAGAATAGTTAAGTAAAGTAAAACTTAGAAAATGTACACAACTTACGGCCGTCATCCACAATCAACTTAGAAAATTTGCTGGGCTGATATACGTTGCTATGCAGTTGTTTGTTTACCTTTGATATGGAAACGTCAACTTACCGTAGATTTTGAAATTTTCCAAACCATACGTCAAATTTCTAATTTTATTCCTTTTCATTGTAGAAGATCAGATTCATTTCCATTGATTCAAACTCCTAAGCTAAGTGAAATTTTCTAAGTTAAGTGATTGTAGATAGGCCATAACTTTTGAGCTTTATTAAGCCATAGTTCGTACACCATCATTATTTAAAAGAATCACGTTGTTTCGCTGTATCAGCCTGAAAAATTAAAACATTTTATTGCCCTATAATTGGATCTATGTACCTATTTTCGACCTACCATCATTCCCGCCATATTGTTAGTTAACAATGTTTTTTTGTCATTCTAGTCATGTCTGGAACATAACCACTTACATTATTTTATAAAATGTTTAATTTTGTAAAATTCAGTTTGATAGGTTTGGTTGGGCAAAAATTTGCTTTTTCGAGATTTTAATTTGACTTTTTTTAATAAAAGGGTAATTCTCCGCCAACTCACACAGCAGTTGCCCCGACCCCTCTTCGATTTGCGTGTAACTTTGTCCTATGGGGTAACTTTTGTTCCTGATAATGAATCCGAGGTTCGTTTTTTGATATCTCGTGACGGAGGGGCGGTACGACCCCTTCCATTTTTGAACATGCGAAAAAGAGGTGTTTTTCAATAATTTGCAGCCTGAAACGGTGATGAGATAGAAATTTGGTGTCAAAGAGACTTTTATGTAAAATTAGACGCCCGATTTGATGGCGTACTCAGAATTCCGAAAAAACTGTATTTATCATCGAAAAAAACACTGAAAAAGTTTTAAAAATTCTCCCATTTTACGTTACTCGACTGTAAAAAATTTTGGAACATGTTTTTTTATGGGAAATTTAATGTACTTTTCGAATCTACATTGACCCAGAAGGGTCATTTTTTCACAAAATTTTTCATTTTAAAATTTCGTGTTTTTCTAACTTTGCAGGGTTATTTTTAGAGTGTAACAATGTTCTACAAAGTTGTAGAGCAGACAATTACAAAAATTTTGGTTTGTAAATATAAGGGGTTTGCTTGTAAACATCACGAGTTATCGCTATTTTACGAAAAAAAAGTTTTGAAAAAGTTGGTCGTCATCGATCATGGCCATTCATGGTCACCCGCGACAGACACGGACGACGAAACAAAGAAAAACGCAAAAAGTAACTTTTTCAAAACTTTTTTTTCGTAAAATCGCGATAACTCGTGATGTTTATAAGCAAACCCCTTATGTCTATATATCATATATGTAATTGTCTGCTCTACAACTTTGTAGAACATTGTTACACTTTAAAAAATAACCCTGCAAAGTTAGAAAAAACACGAAATTTTAAAATGAAAAATTTTGTTCTAAATGAAAAAATGACCCTTCTGGGTCAATGTAGATTCGAAAAGTACATTAAATTTCCCATAAAAAAACATGTTCCAAAATTTTTTAAGTCGAGTAACGGAAAATGGGAGAATTTTTAAAACTTTTTAGTGTTTTTTTCGATGAAAATACGTTTTTCGAATTCTGAGTACGCCATCAAATCGGGCGTCTAATTTTACATAAAAGTCCCTTTGACACCAAATTTCTATCTCATCACCGTTTCAGGCTGCAAATTGTTGAAAAACACCTCTTTTTCGCATGTTCAAAAATGGAAGGGGTCGTACCGCCCTCCGTCACGAGATATCAAAAAACGGACCTCGGATTCGTGATTAGGGACAAAAGTTACCCCTTAGGACAAAGTTTCACGCAAATCGTGTGAGTTGGTAGAGAATCACCCAAAAAAAATATCACTTAAAATAAAATTATTTTTTTTATTGTCGATTTTTTATGAATTTGGGGACTTGAAAAATAATCTTTAGCTATGAACTTAAACAATAAATATTTTTGGAAAAAGAAATCTAAAATATTGTCTAACAATAACTCAAAAATAATTTTAAGATGCATTATTGTTTTTTTGTTATTTAAAGTAACTTTATGCATTCTTTGATAAAGTAAACGGTTGTCATGTTTCAGGCATTTTTAATGATTTTTTTTTTAATTTTAAGTGATTTGCAATTAAAAATGGCCTATTTCTAAAAGATAACTGAAACAAAAGCAGTTCTTTACAAAATCGCCCGATTTTGACAATTTAAATTCTTTGTTTAATAACAATATTTTGATTTTTTTAAATCAAGACTAATATTTCAAAAGGGCGCAATAGTGAATATTTGGCCCATTTAAATGGTAGTCAAGCTTAAAAAAAATGTTTTGTTTTTTAACATTGATAATCTGACCATTAGTTGCTAAGTTATCGACATTTGAAATTGTTTGGGTGAGACTTTAAAAACTTCAATTTACCTGTTTCTTTTTCTTCTATCCGCTGTATCTCAGCAACCAGTAATTCAATCTTCAATTTTGCTTTTAAAAATTGTAGGAAATATACTGAACATTTGAAAATATTTATTAAAGAATGGAAATCAACTTTGAATGGCTATATTTTGAAAACGGTGCACTTAACAATATTCGATTGCAAATTTAATATTTCTTCAAAAATGAGGTCAAATTTTAATGTGTAGATTAAGATTAAGATTTATTTTTTTTACAAAAAATCACTGTTTAAAAAAAATCATAACTCGTCGGCAAAATCTTGGTCCAAACTAGAGCGTCCAATTTCCCGTCCCGGGAAAAAAATCCCGGGAATTCCCGAAATTCAAGCGGAAGTATACATTTTCTTAATTTTTTAACTATTTTTTTAAATTGCTCTGAAAAAAATAATAAATGAACAAACTCAACATAATTTTGTTCAATTAAATGTACTGTTTGGTTTATGTATAATTCATTAGATTATCAGAAATTATGATATAAGAATTATTTCTGATAATATTAATTTTTGAAGCAACTGTGAATAGATGAGTATTAAATTATTACAATTAGGTAAGCTTTTAACAGATTGATGTTATTGAAATTGAGATTTTTCACGTTTTTGTTTACCATGATCAAATGAAATGAAAATCGAATATGTGCAAAAAGAATTAATTCATTTGGTTGAACACCTAGTATTAAAGAAATTACAATTTGAAGTAAAAGAATTATGAAGCACTGGTGCAACTACAGGTGTTAGAGGGTTAAATGTGAAAAAAATAGATGACTTTTTGTGGAATGATGTTAATGTATCGTATAATTTAAATCATGTTACATAATAATACAAAAAAAATCATTAAAAAATTCCGTCTTATTGTTTGTTCTCAAAAAATGCAAAAATATATGCAAAGCTTGCTTCAAATATTTGAAAACATTTGGTTGTTTAGAGTAAAATCAACACCAAAAGATTTATCATTTGTTCAAGAGCTGAAACATAATTTCATGATTTGCAAAAAAGCACTATTTTCATTTTTTTTTATATGTTTTAGGGGACAGAAATTTACCCATAGTTGCTGAGATATTGCCAGGCAACAGAAATAACAGGAACTTTTATGTTTCTAAATCTCACGCAAACAACCCACGATTTTCTAATGTCGACATCTCAGCAACTAATGGTCCAATTTTCAATGTTTTCGAAAACAATATTTTGATGTTTTTTTTTTAATTTAGACTAAAATTTCAAAAGAACATAATATTCAATGTGTTGCCCTTTTCAAATGTTAGTCTTGTTTAAAAAAAATTAAAATATTGTTTTCAAAAAGATCGAGTGTTGAGTTTAAAACGCCATTTTATTCAGCTTTCAAATCCTCATCTTTTAACCGAAACGGATTACCAATAACATTCATTTTTTTGAGGACGCAGTTTTTTATTGTAGAAGCAAGTTAGCACCATACTCTCTTGGGAAAAGTTGTAGAGCACCTTCTATACAAATTTCCAATCGTTCCCAAATTTGGGGAGTTGTTTAGGACCCCAAAAGGTACCGGAAAATTGCTGTGTTTGAAAAACGATTTTGTTATTACACCCTAATGGGACATAATTGCTTTTCTTAGGAGAAGAATGGCCGCTTAACTCAAAATTTAAAACACGGGAATTTGAATTAATTCATAATACTGCTAAGTGATTTGACAAAAGCACTTTCCCACAAAGATACCAACGAGCCTCGAAAAATCGGCGTCACTTTATTCCGGCAAACCGAACCGAACTCCTCATCAAACAAAATATGTTTCCCGTCCCACCAAGTTGGGCGTGGGTGGTGGTGGGCTGGCCGGTGGGTGGCAACAACGATGTATGTTTGATACAAAAACACGTTTTCCTGCTGCTGCAGTTGATGGTAAATTTGTGGCAGAACTCACTGGGAGGAGGAAGCAACAAAAAAATAGGATGAGCCCTGGGAAATGAGGTGACAAGAACAAACAACTCTCTCGGGCGCTCAGGGCTTTTGCGTTTGCAAAATTGTGTGAGTTGGATGTAAAATTACTCTTTTTCATTTTTTGCTGCTGCTGCTGCAACAATCCTCCACCCTCGGTGGTTATAACTGGAAGAAAAGTTGCTGATGCTCGTTAGGCAAATAATGTTCTACTGCTGGAAAATGCCTTCAGGTTGACGAGTTCCAGTTCTTCTGTGCGCCACCACGCTGTGATCGTGATGTGGGAAAATTGAAAATAATGATGTTGTGAGGGAACAGGAAAGCGGCGCCAGGTTTAGCTTCTGTTTCCGATTTTTATCATTATTCATAAAACCACACCGACGATGATGGCGCTTGGTGATGACAAAAGAGCGGGTGGAAGTTGTAATCAAATTTGAAGTGCTTAAATTCCTATCGGGGAAGGGATGGCAGAGACAGCAAGTAAAGAAGCTTTTCCAGGACAATGGAGGTAAAGCGTGTGATAATCGCAGATTTGAACGAATTGAAGGAATTTCATTCAAGGAGTTTTCATTTATGGTTGATTGGAAACAATCTGTTGTTCTGTAAAGTATTTATAATTCTGTGTATTTCTTTATATTGCAGCATATTGATCCATAAATGTAATCAAGCAGCCTATTCCTTTCTTATTCAACGTGAACTGTCACTAGAGCAAGTGGGTAGACTGTTTGTTTACATTTAAAGCTTCGCCCTATTGAAAAGTTAATACGGCATTTTTCGATACATCTTGACGGAGGGGCGGTAAGATCTCTTTCATTTTTGACCGTGCATAAAAAGACACATTTTCAATAATTTGTAGCCTAAGACGGTGATGGATTGGAAATTTGGAGTCCGAGGGACTTTTTTGTAAAATTGGACGCCCGAGTTGAGCAAGTCACTTTAAGGAAAATTTAATTGACTTTTCAATCTGCAATAACCCAGAAGGGTAATTCTATATTTAGAACAAAAAATCTCGTTTTAAAATTTTGTGCTTTTGTAACTTTGCGCGATATGTTTTTATAGTGTGATTATGTATCCCCCCATAGCATCGTATCTCGGAAGGCATCGAAAAGCCAATACCTTATCCTACTAACCCAAAAGATAATAATCAAGTGATGCTCGAAGGAGATGCTCTGGATTCAACGTTCACAAGCAGTATCAACAAGTATATGGCGTAAAACTATGTGCATTCCTCCCTTTCGTTGAACTGCAGGCTTCTTGGGAGGGCGCCGGTATTGACTAAGATTGTAGGGATCTTCAGAGGTTAAACAGTGAACGGATAGTTGGCTCTCACTGATCATTTTTGATTTATTGTTTAACTTCAGTTGATCTGTTAATAACGGAGTAGCAGCTCATTGGCTCAACCCAGTCAACCATGCTCATGCTCATGCTCATATTGAAGAATTTCCTTGTTTTCTTTATGAATCCAGCTAATTTTTATTAGTGCTGAGGTTGTTAATGTCTGATTACATTTTTATCACAATGATGAATGATGAGAAAATTTCCTAGATAGTTGTTGCTAAAATATAACCACAAAAAAGTGAAACAGAAAAAAAACATTTTCTTTATTTTCACTCAAAGAGGAAAAGGAGAAATTGTTTATGTCTAAGTGTATAAATCACATTATTTTTTATTATGTTAAAGAGAAACAATTGAAAAGGCTTCCCCAGCAGATTAAAGCTCACTTGAAATGTTTTTCTATCATTGAAATTTATGAATGGATATATGAATTTCATGAGGAGACGATTAAAAGTGGTAAATATTCATTTCTAGAGTTTTAGTTGAAACGGTACTAAAATCATACAAAACACAATAGCTTAAAGGATCTTTAAAAAACTCTTTATTTACAGATGCTAAGGGACCATCCATAAACCACGTGGACACTTTTTTGAGAATCTGTAACCCCCGTCGTGGACAATTGTCCATACAAAAAATAACTTTTTTGTATGGATCGTGGACAATCGCCATACCACCCCCTAAAGTGTCCACGTGGTTTATGGATGGTCCCTAAGAAGATTTTCATAAAAAATCAAAATCAAATTTAACAAATTCGATAAAAAGTGTAATTGAAACTGCTTTTGAAATAGTAATCTTTATTTGAAAAAATAATAATAATTTAACATGCCATTGAATTTTCTAGAGCTACAGTTTTTTCAGAGAAATAACCTATTTTTTGATAATATCTGATTCTGTTGCGACTTTTATAGTTTTTTTTTAAATATTATATTATGTGTTGTAAACGAAATCAAACAAAACACTATTAAAAAACTGACATAATGAAATACCTAGGGCGTCCAATTTTCCCGGGTTTTGAATTTCCCGGGAAACGGGAAAATATTTTTGAATCCAGGAATTCCTGGATCCGGGAAATTTTTGAATCAGTAATAAAATCTATGTTTCATTATATTTGTTATGTTTTCAAGCTTAAAATCATTGAATTAGCTTAATAATATCAAATGGTTATAATCCTCACTTCAATCTAAACAAAGACGACAGTTTTAAAATAGCCTAAAAGATTTTTTTTTGTCTTTGTGGTGTTTAGAATTTTATATCAACTACTATTTTTAATTCCAGTATGATTAATTATTTTTTATTTGCGAATCAAATTACATAATTCTTGAGTTTTTTTTTTTTGAGAAGGTCCAATAAGCTTTTGTTTTCCATATGTTTATAGGACCTATTCAAAAAAAACTTTGGAATTCTTTCATATTTTTTTTCTTTTATATATATATTTTATATGACATGACTAAAACAGCTAGAAAACAAACAACGACAATAAATAAAATGATACCAGTCAATGTAAAATTTTAGATAAGTTTTGAATTCATTGTTTTATATAAAACATATTTTACAAATTATCTTCAAGTTACTACCGCCAACCGAGGGAAAATCAGAATTACAGTCTAAATAGGTATAGGAGATTTTAGAGCAATACGTTTAGAAGTACAAATTGTTTTGTTCTGTTACTGTTTCAACCGAAGTAGTCCAAAACGTCATGCAAATATTTTTTGCTTTAATAGCTGTTTTTATTCGTTACATTTGTACGTATTTGCCCTAGATGCCGGTGTTTGATTATAAATAATTTGATATGAGATTTATTTTTTTTTATTTAAAATCGAAAATATGCGTAAATATATCCAGTTTTTCAAAAAAATAAAATAATGGAGAAAAAATGTAAAGCACTAGGTATTTTGCGGACCTGGTGATCCATATTATAATATTTTTTCCTTAAATGCCAATTTAATGCTTAGATTTGCTGAATACAAATTTTAATTCATTTTATTGTTCTACTATTTTCACAACCAAATCTGAATTTCCAGACCAAAATATGATTTTTTTTTTTTCAATTTCGGGAATTCCCGGGACAAATTATAGAAAATCCCGTGATTCGGGAATTCCCGGTTTAGGAAAAATCCCGGGATTTTTGTCCCGGGAATTCCCGGGATGGACGCACTAGAAATACCTATGTAAGAATTAATTGTATAATTGACGAAATTTATAAATATCTCAAATTAATAACAAATAAAAAATTCAAAAAAAATCTTTGTTTCCCAAATATTGGATTTTACGTTCCTTGTTTATTTCACTTCCATAAAATTTATTGTAATTGCTATAAAAATTAAACTTAAGGTAAGAATACGTTCAGCATTAAAATTTTAAATCGATTGCCATGTTTATTTAAGTCTTTGCAATGGGAGGCATTTATTCCATAAGAATACTTAAATAATTTTCTGTTTGAGGATGGCCATTGCACAGTGGTCCTGGTCACAAAATTAAGTGGAAAATTGATTTTCCAAAAAATGGTGACGTTCATGTAAAGTTATCATTTAAACCCAAAATATGGTCAAAAATCGATTTGTTGACATTTTTGCTCAATTCTGAGGGCAGATTCAGATTCAGCAAGCAAATTTATATGGAAAAACATATATTTGGACAATTTTCGAATTTCGTTAGGGTGGTCCCATATGGTTTTCTCATGAAAATTAGACTTTTTCAAATGAAGATATCTCAAGTTTAAAGAAAAACACCCTGAGATTTTTTCAACGTTTGTAGCGCTAAATCTCCTCTTTCAAATGCAACCTGGTGCTTAAAATTTGGCTTGCGCCTTTTCGAGATATTTAAGTTTTAAATTTGCATCTTTTTTACCTTAAAATGGCTGTAAGTTTTGACCCTTAAGTCCAAAATGACATGTCAAAAAATGAAAATGTTTGTTTTTCAGAGCTCTAAAAGTGCTTTTTTTCTCTTAAAGTTAACTCTGCATTGCCACATTCAAAAAACTGATTTTTGAAGGTTTGCTCAGATGCTTTATATAAATTTGGTCATAGAAGGCGTAGATTACGAGATAAAATGTTGGTGTCTTCGACAAAGTTGCTTGAATTGGCCAGCTCAACAACTTTTTAGAAGACATAAAAATTCCCAAAAATATTCCTGAAAAATTAGATTTTCGAAATCACCCTAATCGTGAACCACTCTAATTTTGAACCAAACCAAAAGTTGCCCCTTTCCATTTGCAACAACTCTTCTCAAGACACCAGCGCTCAAACACGTCACCATTTTTCAGAAAATCCATTTTCCACTTAATTTTGCGATCTGGACCACTGACTAAGGTAAAAAAAAAAACAAGCTTATTTAAATTATTTTATTGCCATTTTCCGGATAGATACAAATCTAAACAATTTAACATTTCATTATAAATCGCAAAACATTCGCATATATTGCAGATGTTTTCATTTCAAAACACGTCTATAAAATTTCAGAATTTATATTTTGTTTTCAAAATACAAACTGTATCGTGATACATTACAGTGTTTAAAAAATTAACAACTCATACAATTTAAATTAATTCTTTAAATTTTTATGTTATCAAATTTGAAAATTGGCTTCCAACATATTGTGATTATATCATTTCACGTTTCGGAATCTCAAGATATGTTTTATACTCACATTTATTAATGATAACTGAAATGAGAAGTAAAACATTTTAAGGGAGCATCAGAATTGTATACAAAGTGCAATTCTCATCAGTTTTAGAATAAAAATTTGCATTTTTTTTTGTTTTAACTGTTTTAGACAAAGGAACATTTGCTTCTTTATAACGTAGCGATTCGTGTTTTTGACAAAACAAAAAATATAAAAACCCTTTGAATATAAAACAAAACGAATCTATAAATTTTCAAGTAATTTCTGTGTGCCCAACAAATTTGTATATTGATTAATACTTAAATATAATTTTTAACTTACCGTCTTTGTTCATTCCCATGTTGAGACACTTCTTGAGCCGACACGCCTGGCACTGGTTCCGATGAGCCTTGTCCACCGTACAATTCCCGGTACCAGCCTGACATCTGCAAATAAAGATACAGCATCCGTCGGATCATCACTCGGTACTACGTTCAAAACCTATTCAGTGTAATGTAATAACCCTTCAAAATAATTCAGCCCCTTGCTTGCCCTAAAGTTGCGCGCAAAGTTTAATACAATTAAAGATAATCTGTCACTATTAAAAAGAGATACCACCGCGAAACTCATCAAAAAGTCCCGGTGTTCATCAAAGTGACAGAAGTTACAGAAAATCTCGCCATGTGTACAGCCGTAACACCGCCGGATCCGCTTGGTCAGGCCCAAATGGGATTCGCTACCGACGGCCGCACAAAATCTAGTGTTGCCGTCGGAACAGAATTACAAGTGCCCTCGAGAGTTGGTCTCTTCTGGTCTAGCCCGAATGAATCCTCTCTTTCAATTGAATAGATTTTTAATACCGGATCATCCTTTTGCATTTTGGTTTAATTTTCTCGTGTCTCGTTTTTGTTCTTTTGCCCTTTTCCCCCTAGTTGCTGATTTTGGGCGTTTTTCGGGCTTGAGGTTGAGACCTTTTTTTCCCCTCTGCACCCTGGCCACGGCACCCGGCCTCCTCCACCCGTACAATCGATGCCAAATCCTATCAAAGAGAGCCTCGGTGGGTGAACGATAAAAAGTAGGATTTTGGGGCAGGGTTGCCAGTTTTTTTTTTTTTCAAATTTCAAGTCTTGTTTAACATTTTAAAGACTTGAGCGATGGCTGTTATTTTGACTGTCCAACTATTGAATTACATACTTTAATTTAGTTTTCTTAAATTTTCAGAAATTCATTGACTCACAACAAAAAACTTACTGGTATACTGGCAACCCTCGCTCCCCGAGCTCAGCCGGTCGATCGAGAGCAGCAACAGACGCCCCTTCGACCGTCGACCTCCATCGAGAGACGTTAATTGGAATTGAAGAGTAGTACCCGTCGTCCCAGTTCTGTCCCAGCATCCAACACATCGGTGCCAAGCCACGTACTGAACTTTGTGATTGGGGACGTCGACGACGCCAACGCCAACAACGACGAAAACAGAGAGCATCATCCAAATGCTACAAGTTCAAATTCAAACCCCCGTGTGCTTCATGTCCTCCCCTGCTCCTTCACGAATCCTGCTGTTGATTGAACCCGGGATTGATTCCGACGGGGCCATCATGGCGAACGACGACGCCATGTTTGTGCTCCAGCGTCGACAGAACGGAGCAGGAAAGCTTTCTGCTCAAATTGAATCAAGTATAAAACACATAACTGACTGACTAAAACTGGAGCAAATGGCAGAGAAGGAGGACGGGGAGTGGTGAAGATGGGATTGGAGTGCGAGGGTGGCACAACAAAATGGTGGAAGGCACGGATGTTCAACATCACATCACGAAGCAAATCGGATCAGGGGAGCGATATAGAGTGGAGATGTCAGTCAGTCAGGCTGCCAACGGAGCGATGCTGGAGTAAGGCAATTCTGGGAAATGTTTCGAGTGATATTGGGTTGGGAGTGAAATTCATGTTTTGTCAATTCAATACAATATTATGATATGAAAATTGACAAAAGTTTCTGCTTGAAATAAAATAAAAAATAAATTAATTAAATTTTCAAAACGTTTTACTTCATTTACTTCCTGGTCATAATATTTTCGCATTTTTCTTGTGTTTTTCAGTAAGAATAAAATTGTGACTACCCATTCTTTATGTGCAAAGTACCATATTGCTCCATAAATTTGTCCAACTCCATTAGTAAGACCAGTGATTTTAGAAATTTCATGGCAATTTCACGACAATTTCACGGTTCTCTAGAATCAGCTTAAAATTGATGCAAAAATGTCTAGTTTGGGAATAATTGAATAAGGGATAGTTAACAGTTGTTTAAGATACAAAATATAATCCCCTGACAAGAAAAATCACGGCATAAAATTATGCGTACAATTTTATAAAATTTTGCTGGGCTTTCATCAGCAGTTTTTACGATTCAATCACCCTGTTTTCATTGAGATTTTAAAAATTTAGTTTGCTAAATTATCTCAAAATAAAGCACATTTCAATCAAAAACCTCACTGAATGTAGAATCAGTAAAATATGAAAAATAATTCTTTTTGCTATCATGGTTTAAAGCAAAAGGGAAATTGGAGAATTTCAAAAAAATTAGAACAAAAATCCATATATAACAGCTTTTTCATCACACGTTATTGATAATTTCATATAATAATAAGATATTGCAGGGTACTGAAACAGTATTTTTACAACATGTACTGTATTTTCAACCAAATTAAACAAAAACCATAATTTATGATGAAAAAAACATTGATTTTGTTCAACATTCCTTGTGTGTTATAAAAATTGTTCATCGTTATTTTTACATTTTTCATAGAGATATAAAAATCAAATTGCACAAACTGCTCTGTATTTGTTTTTTTATTGTATTGCAGTGTAATGTCATGTCATGTTAAAATCAAAGCTATATATCCACATTACGGAAAAAAAATTGTTATAAACAATAACTTCAAAAATGAGTTCCAAAACCGTTACAAATCGTGTGGATTGTATGAAATAAAAAAATATTTTGAAATACACTGAGGAGCAACTTGTTTCCGAATTTGCAACCAACAAGTTAGCCAATTTTTTCATTGGAGTGTACCGTTATAAAGTTATAGCGTCCTTTAGGTATAAATTTTTATGTTTTTAGTTTTTTTTAGCTAAGAAATGGATTCTGAAGAGAAAAGCAAAAATAATTTTAAACTGTGAAAATTATCCTATTAAACTCTCATTAGAACTTTGAAAATTGGACTTTTGCGAAAATTTCTGATTTTTTCAATGAAAATATTTCGAAAAGAATATAACTTGGGCTAAAATATGAAATAAAGAAATTAATCTATTTTTAGACAGAAATAGTTATATCACAAATGTTTCGATATTTATCTAATCTAATCTAATCTAATCTAATCTAATCTAATCTAATCAAATCTAATCTAATCTAATCTAATCTAATCTAATCTAATCTAATCTAATCTAATCTAATCTAATCAGACCCTAGCGCAGCCAGGGCCTTAGGTTAGATGACACCTAGCACTCTTCTTGTCATTTATTAACATTTGAGCAGTTCTCTCAGATTTCGGTCATTCGATTTTTTTTTGTATTTTTTAAACCGACTGAAACTTTTTTGGTGCCTTCGATATGCCCAAAGAAGCCATTTTGCATCATTAGTTTGTCCATATAATTTTCCATACAAATTTGACAGCTGGCCATACAAAAATGATATATAAAAATTCAAAACTCTGTACGTTTTGAAGGAATTTTTTGATCGATTTGGTGACTTCGGCAAAGTTGTAGGTATGGATATGGACTACACTGAAAAAAATTATACACTGTAAAAAAATGGTGATTTTTTATTAAACTTTTTGTCACTAAAACTTGATTTGCAAAAAAACACTATTTTTATTTTTTTTATATGTTTTAGAAGACATCAAATGCCAACTTTTCTGAAATTTCCAGGCTGTGCAAAAAATCTTTGAGCGATTTATGAATTTTTGAATCAATATTAATTTTTTCGAAAAATCGAAAAATTGGTCGCAAAAATTTTTCAACTTCTGTTTTCGATGTAAAATCAAATTTGCAATCAAAAAGTACTTAAGTGAAATTTTGATAAAGTGCACCGTTTTCAATTTAAATCCATTTTTAGGTGACTTTTTTGAAAATAGTCGCAGTTTTTAATTTTTTTAAATTAGTGCACATGTTTGCCCACTTTTGAAAAAAAAAATATTTTTGAAAAGCTGAGAAAATTTTCAATATTTTTCACTTTTGTACTTTGTTGATACGACCCTTAGTTGCTGAGATATTGCCATGCAAAGGTTTAAAAACAGGAAAATTAATGTTTTCTAATTCCCACCCAAACAACACACCATTTTCTAATGTCGATATCTCAGCAACTAATGGTCCGATTTTCAATGTTAAAATATGAAACATTCGTGAAATTTTCCGATCTTTTCGAAAAAAAACATTTTCAATTGTTTTAAACCAAGACTAACATATCAAAAGGGCCAAACATCCAATATTACGCCCTTTTAAAATGATGGTCTTGTCTCAGAAAAAAGTCTGATTTTCAAAATTCCTGGGGATTTTTATAAAAAAGAACAATATTTCAAGAAGTATTCTTAAAAAATGTTAAAACATATTTTGTATTCATGCACATGGCTAAGAGTTTGATATGTATTCTTAAAAATCCAGCAATACTTTTGACAATCTAAAAATTGCAAAAACCAGAGTAGACAGACATTTGAACACAAAAAGTGAGTCATTATCGATTTTATTCCTCTTAAAATTATGTTTTAATATTTTTTATTATTTTCATTTCCAAACAAATCCCACAAAATCAAAAACTCAGTTGAAACTATATTTGCAAAATGTTTTGTGATTTGCTACCTTCTACAAAGATGTTTTTGATTATTTTGCACATTTTGATGAGTATATTACAAATAAGACACATTATTTGACAAGTTTCCTGAACAGTTATTAAAAAATGTCCAATGAATGATAAAGGAATTAAAAACGAAAACTTAAAAAAAAAGATTTTTCAGCATTTTTTATGAAATATTTCGCTGTTTGAAACATAAAAAGCTGAACAAATTCTCACTTTTAAAAAGAGCGAAGACTTTTTTTCGTGAATAGTTTGCTGTAGGGATAAGGGAACACGCAGTAAAACGGTTTGTTTTTCTTCCATGTACATACAACTTTGCCTAATACACCAAATCGATCAGAAAATCCCTTTTCAAGATACTGATTTTCATACATTTTTTTATAAACTTTCAAAAAATGAATATATAAAAAAGCGATAAAACGTGCGAATTCGTAGAGAAATACTCAATAGGCTTGCATTCATTCATATTAGAGAAGAATCACTCAAACTTATATTTTATGTTTTGATCCACAACATCGTTCTGTCAATATTGACCAAAAACGTCAACCATCTCAATGTTTGCTTACCCTGACACCACCACCACCAGTCAACACCACTGTCAATATTTACCAAATGTCACCCCCGGAAATCTCCAGCAATAGCAAACATTGCTTCGACCTTCGAGTGGAACAAAAACATTTTTTCGGCACCAATTTGCCCGCAAGCAAAGCAAAATCATCAAAACAGTGAATTCGAGGAGATAGAAGGAAAAAAAAAAATCTTTTCACAAAAGGAATTCCCCGTCGCTACAACCTTAATCCCCGGTATCAATTTAACGAAACACAATCGATAACACAATGCTGACTGCCTCTTCCAGGATCAACAAGCGAGAGAGACTTCGGGAGGGGTGACCTGCTGAAGTTGATCTTTTCTGACCAGTTTCGGTGCGGGGTGACACGGACCGGTGCCAGCTAGAGTGCCACTCAATAAATTAAATTCTAATTAATCAGCGATTTTGCGTTGGGAAGATTTTCCTTTTTTCATGCCAGAGGGTGTGTGTGTGCGAAGGGAAAGGGGGTGGATGCGCAGATTAGGGGCCAAATTTTATCAGATGTCGCTATTCAATTGTTCGTAGACCAGAGTTAATGCACTTTACCGTTTCACCTTAACCAATTGTTAAGGGGGACGTACCGATGGATGGTGGCAAGTTAGGGGTGAGTCGGGTAGGCACCAGTTGGCCGAGCTTCATTCACCGGATTCAGGAAGCATGAATACAAATGGGATGCAGCGAAATATGTTGCTTTTTAGCCTCAGAGGAAGCACTGCCTAGAGGAGGTGAACATCTTGTCAAAAGCAGCAACATCACTGTGTTGGGAGGGTTCGAAGCTTTGCATAACCCAAAAAGTGAAGAATGCAACAGGACTTTGAACCAGAGATTACGGACTCGGTTGGTGGGTTGATGAATGGTGTTATGATAAATTGATATTTTATGGCGTGTAATTTTTCTATCGTGATGCCGGGTAATCCCCGGGCAAAATTTGTCCATATGTTTGATTGCGTGGAAGAAAGAGGAAATGTACTTGCTTTTTTAGCAGGAAGGAAATCACTGGAACGGAGTTCAAAATTCAGTCAGAGATTTTGTATAGAATTTCTGAACTGTTATTATGAAAAAAATGAAACGCTACCAATTTTTTGCGTTTTTTCTATTTGATTTTTTTTTCTAGTTGATCAGAGATCAAAAAAAAAATTGTTTTCTGGAATAGCCCAAATGATCCTGAATCTAATTTTTCAGGGGATTTTCATGATTCTCAAAGTACTCGTCTTACTACAAAGAATTTAATTAGAATTCCAATGCAATCATTATTACTGTCTCATCAAACCACCGTTCCGCAGTTAAAAGCAGAAAGCTTCCGTAAAACTTCACCTGAACCACATTCCCAGCTCCAAGAGCACATCCCAACCAAAGCTCCCCCTGGGACCCCCAAAATAAACCCACCGTACCAGCTCCGCCATCGATCGCGACGAGGACACTTCTGCCGCACAAACAGGAATCACATTCCTGATTTATGTCCTGCCATAAAAACTAACTCGAATTTGTCATTCCAACGAACGCGGTTGAGCCTCGGCAGCGGGAAACCACCCACAGAGACAGAGAGTCCCATCAAACATATAATCCGCTCCAAGTCCCACTTCCAGGGCAATCTGTCGAGTCTTCAAACGTTCCGCAGCGTCCCGGGCCTGAGAGGGTGGTGGTGGTGGTGGTTGCATGAATGACTGCCTGCCGGTTCATGGGTTCAACCGTGTAGAGACGGAATACACCAGGAGTGACACCAAATCCACATCCCACATCCAGCGCCAGAGCAGGAACACGCACCAGAACCGAGCTCAATCGAATGCTGGCAGAAACAAGAAATCCCATAAATCATAAGAATGTAATCCCGGCCTAATCCCCGACTGTATACATAAATTTTGATTCAATATTTTGATATTTGTACTGTCGTTCTGGCTCCCGGTTTCCTGCAGGTTCTGGCGGAACACAGGACAGTGGCACATTTGGCCGATTTGGCCAAGTGGAAAAGTTATACGGATTACGGCGTCGTTCGTTGTCTGTCGTTTGGGGTTCGCTCAGCACGGCACACAGTCGATGGAACCGGGTCCGTCGATATGCCGGATTGAGTTGTTTTTGGGACCGTATTGGAGCGCCGTCCCGAGGGTGCCATTATTTAGCGAATCGGCCATGTTTGTGGGACGTCCAGCACGAGGTCCAGGCATAGGTGTGGTGTGTGTCAGAGCTCAGCTCGTGGGTGGATATCAAAGTTGTTTTATAATTCATTTTTCTTGTTGGATGTGGGAGTCTATGGACGTTCCGTTGGATGGGTATGATGGACCCGTGCCCGTGTATGAACCACGGTTGATGTGTCAGAGCAGGTGAAGCATACAAATCGGGCTTTCGCAGGGGGGAAAGTGAAATATCGAAAGAGTAATCGATATTGAGAGGCTCGACGAGGGGTTGGGATGTGTCATTTTGAAACACAATAATGTTGATAATATCCAGATTTTATGAAGAATGTCAATAATATGAATAAACAGTCCAGCTAAGGTCTAAGAATCTAAGCTCTCTGAGATAAATTGATGGAAAACTGTATGTTTACTTTTTTTTTAGCAGACACTCAAGTTTTCAGTATTTAAATCAGGTTTTTATACAGAAAATAGTAGGTCATATTGATAAAAAAAAAACAATTGAAATTTCAATAAAAATAATTGGAAATATTTACAACAAATAAAAAAAATTAACTCAACCTGACTTTACGTAAAACTGATTTCTAAATAAATTCAAAATATCATTTTTTATGTTTGTAAAAACGTTCTATTTGTGAAAATATGGTCTTCTTTTAAGATGTCACAAATAAATTAAACTAACTTTTTTTTTGTAAAATTTCCAACTTCAATGATGATCTTGGAAGTAGGGTAAAGTAGTCATCAATGAGCCATTTTTGGTTTTAAACTTTGAATAATTTTAGTATTTTTCGTCAGGTTTTGGCAAAGCAATGAGACCTGTGGTGTAAGTAAATTACTCTACTTCAAACTACAAAATGTTATGTGTTGTAAAAGAATGTTTTTTTTTTTTATTTCATACTAAAAACAACTATACATATAAGTTAAGTTTCTCAACAACTTCATCAATGACCATGTTTTAAGAGTTGGATATATCCATATTTTAGGAATTACAAGCTTTAAACTGAAAATCACTTGAAATATATCTTTAAAACTGATAAATTAACGTTCTTGGCCAAATAGGTGATACCTGTAACTAAACCACCTACATTCATTATGGATTTATGATAAACCGGGGTGGCATTAATAGAATTTCAATTTATTTTTTTCAAATAATATTCAATCGTTGAGATTCTTCTCGTGATTTATACCAGAGGTGCCCATCCTTTTAGCCCTGCGGGCCAGATCTGATTATTCAGAAGCAGTGGCGGGCCGAAGGAACGTTAGATAAAAATTTTGAAATCAAATAAAACGATTTTATGAAGTAGTGTTGCAGTTTAGATACAAATATTTAGTTTTTAAGAAAGTGAGAAAGTGAAAACCTTAAGCAAATTGTGGTTTTTAAAATAAATATTTAAATAATTTTTGTTTGATTGCAGATTACAACAATTCCAGTGTATTTTCATTCAATCCATAACTGAAATTATTCAAATTCGGATAAATTTTGCTGCATTTTTTAAGTTTAATTACACGAGTACACAGAAATTTAAAAACAAATCGAATAGCATTACTACATTTGTTTTTCAAAAAACATAGCATGGATTACAATTCTTTGACAAAAAAAAATGTTTTTATGGTGCTGTGCACCTTTATTTCAATATTTTTAAAATATTTTAATATGATGTAATGTCCATGACAAATTTCAACAGTTTTAATATATTTTTTGCAAAGTTTTCAGTGCACACAAAATTTAAAGGATTTTTTTTTTGTCCCTGATAAATTGGTTTATTAGTATTCTGACTAGAGCGTCCAATTTCCCGCGGTTACCAAATTCCCGGGAAACGGGAAATTTTCAACAAATTTCCCGGGAAATCCCGGGAAATTTGAAATTTAACGAAATTTATTCCGATCCTGTTTCTAATTGATATTTTGCAACAGAATTGTATAGAACAGCAACTTCAATGGTTAGATCTAAGATTTTCTTATTTAAGTTAGTTTTAAAATATTTGGAGCATGTTTTTAAAAATGGTTGCATTCTTTGGGTAAATTTCATATGATACGAAGTTGTTTTTAATCATTTTTCATGGTTCCAATTATGGTATAATTTAAGTTATATGGTTATATGGCCTAATTAATTAATTAGATTAAAATAATTTTCATAGTGTAAAAGAGGTTGAAATTAAACGTTATTTTATTTTTATTTAACCCTCTAATACCCTTGGTAGTTAAGGTGCTTTATAAATTTATAACAAACAGTAATTTCTCGAATACATTTAAACAAATTCTTATCGAACAACTCTTTTTGAATAATTTAATTATTAGGGTGGGTACGGATTTGGAAAAGTTCTCAGATCAAGTTCTGGTGTGGTTCCCCTTGTAGGGCATACCCATAGAGACTCTCACGCCAAATTTCAGCTCATTTGGTTGAAAACTGGCTTGTCTCAAGCGGGTTCAAGTTTACATGGAAATTACTATGGGAAATTTTGAATTTTCGTTCATTCGCTCTTACAGGCCTGGGGAAAACATGTAGAAACTTCTAGGATGGCCAGAAATGAGCGGAATCGTCTGGAGAACAACTTTTCCTAAGTGACCAGGTCGATTCGTTCAACCCCCATCGAGCTCAACGGCAATACATCCGGGGTTTTCGGAACCAACGGTTTTCTCCAGAAAAGCATCAATTTTTTTTTATGAACACCGCGACGCCACATGTCAAACAGCTACCACGTGGACTAGCATCGCCTATAAAAAATTACTTTTTATTACTTTTTGAACCATAGAATTATCTTTTATGGTGATCAGGATACTATTCAGCTGTAATCTGAACCTCCAAATAAGAAAAAACTGTTATGGTGCAAATTTTACAATCACGTGGTAGCTGTTTGACACGTGGCGTCGCAGTTTTCATCAAGCATTCATAGCATGCTAAGGAAAATTTGATGCTTTTCTGGAGAAAACCGTTGGTTCCGAAAACCCCGAAATATGAATGATATAACAAAAAAATCGTTAAAATAGGTTGTCGAAAATACAAAAAAAATTACAGAAAAGCTAATTAGTTCAATATGAATATGAAGGTTGAAAAGAATTAAATTCTCTCATAATTATTTTTTTGGGAAATCCCGGGATTTTTTTCCCGGGACGGGAAATTGGACGCTCTAATTCTGACTTTTTTCTAGCAATATTTTAAATCTTCAAATTATTCTGAAATTCTTCAAAATATCAGTTTTATTCTTATTTCCTAAAAAAAAAAACAAATACTACACTTCATAGAAAACGTAGAAAAACATTTACAAAATTCAATTTAGTATTCTTTTAGTTTTTTATACACAGAAAAAAAATCATGGTACACAGAAAAAAAAAATCATGGTAATATTACATCTGGGAAGGGGTACATCTTTTATGTCAGAAAAAAGGTGTAATTTTACCTCTGGAAATGTGTAATTTTACCACTTTTCTGGTGTAATGTCACTTTTTCAGTCTAAATTGAGGTGAAATAACATCATAAAAGAGGTAATATTCAACCTTCCAAAATTACAGCTTCCAAATTTACATTATTTTTTTCTGTGTATGTTTAATTACGTCTGTATTTTTTCAATAATATAATTGATTTCGAATACATAAGTTTTGAGTAGAAAAGAAAGAAATTAAAACAAAAAAAGGTTTTTGAATAGACTTGGTACTATGATAATTTACTTAAAAAAAAGCGAAATTAAGCTCAAATAGAACGTTGAAGATACTAACATTTTATTGCTTTGAAAAAAATAAAAGGAAATGTTTGTAGTTAGGAGTTTAAATGGAAAAAATTTAGAACTCATCTATTTTTTTCAATAGTTTATGAACGGCAATGAGGGCCAATCACAATGATACCAGATACATAGATTTGAGGATTTTAAATGTGCACAGACTTTTAAAAAACATCATGAAATTATTACTTTGTTAAAATATCATCAACAACTTATTTCGTTTGTCTTAAAATGTTCAAAAACGCAATTTCTGATGGATTTCCATGACTATAAATTGATATATTTAAATTTTAAACAAATGCACAGACATACACAGCCATTTTAACAGAATTTTAAAAATACCATGTGGCATCAGTCATAGAACAATTTTCAAAAGCAGTCGCGAGCTGGTTGAAATGGCTTCTCGCACCGGTTCCGGTCCGCAAGCCGTTCGCCGTTTGTTGAGCACGCCTGAATTATATTTTTAAATCATTTACTGGGCTGGGTCACGCAATATCCAAGTACGTTTTTTGAAAAAAAGTTGTTTTTCAATAATGCTTTTTTTCAATCCGGGGTGACTTTGATAATGACTGTGTTTCTTAAAAATTTTGGCCTAAAAGTGAGCAAATTAAATTACGTTAAATTGATTTCAGGTAATTTCTAATTTGAAAAATTAAAAAAAAATGGTCGTTTAACAAAGTTTATTAAGTGTTTATAAAATTTATATGAATTGGAGGCTATGTCAAAACAAGTTTTCAAGTTCGATTGAAAATATATTAGAATTTCTTTTTCATAAAAAAACATCAATTTTTGTTGCATTAATTTAATAAAAATCCAAATAAACTAGGAGAATTATTTTAATGAAACTGCCTTTAACTCTGAACATATTTTTAGGATTTGATTCAATAACACTTGTAATCTTTAAGCTTATTTTAGCTGCTCTCAGTGTAAAATTGCCCTAAGAGTTCGATAATGCAGTTCGTTTTCCGATTTGAACTTCCGAATAAAAATAATAATTTTGCTAAATTACTGCTAAATATAAAACAATTATCCCAATTGTTTCCAAAACCTTTTCAAAGCACCGTCACAAATGATGACAAGTGTGTTGGTCTAGCCTATCTGTCTAACCGTCCACCCCTCTGTTATTTCCATCCCGAGCCCAAAACTAGCCGCTAAACGATAGACGTGGAAAATCAGTGGCCGCATCCGCATCCGCTCTCTACAAAGAGGGTTGGCCAACCTTTTTGCCGGCCGCCGCTTCTTCCACTCTCAAGGGACCGATTGGAATTATGTCGAGGATACACTTGGCCAAATGTGACCTCGCGTCCCAGCACCAACACCAACAATCTGACTGACAGCCGGAGTGTGGCAAGGATTCACTTATGCGAATATTGAGAGGTTATCCCCGATGGTTTCTTCCAACCCCCGTTATTCTCGTCTGTTTGTACATTAAATCTAACTTATGATAATAAAACATAAATATGGAAACAATCGAGTTGGATGATTGATTCGGTGCGTGGTTTTCGGGATGCGTAATGCAACCAGGAGGGGGTGTTTCAATATTTACCAGCAAATTGCAGATCAAATTAAACCAACCAATCGGAATTGCGTGTAATCCTACCTGTAGATCAGCTTCCGCCGCACGCTCCGCTTGAAGAATCCCGAACAGCCGTTGCAAGCAAGAATGCCGTAGTGCTTTCCGGAACTGGTGTCCCCACAAACTACGCAAATCAGGCCCAGATTCTGTGCCTTCCGAGCGCTGATGCTACCGCCGCCCTCGCTGGCCGGGGTGAGGTGTTGCGAAGCCCACGGTAATAGGCGGCTCTGGGGGGAGTAGCAAGAAATTGGAGAGCCGCGGGGATCTGAATTTGAAGATTGTGAAAAATCAATGTTTTAATTATGATTTTTAAATCAACCTATGAATTACAACTGACCTGATTTACCGTTTTCATGTCGAACCAACGCCCCACTGTTGGCATCATCCAAACTGAAACTTCGACCGTTTTCTTCTTTTTCTAGCTTATCGTAAAAATCCGCTATGGACGTTTTGTTGAAACCTGAAAAATGAAGAATTATAACATTAGTATCGTCGTCATTATTTACCACCTTCAAGTAACAATTTTTATTTGTTGCATAAAAGGAATATAAAGCAACATTTGGAAACATTGCGTCACACGTAAGTAAAATCAAATGTGTTATTTACAGAAGGATCGATGTTCTATTCTAAAGATTTTTTTAAGGTCCTTTAAGCTATTTGTGTGAGAATTGTTTTGAAATATATTTTTTTCAATGATATTGCAAACATTAATTGATTTTAAAACTTTAAAGCAACTTAAAAAAAGTTTAAAAAAAAGATTCCTATAAAATATAGTGGAATTGTTTATGAATATATTTGGGCAATTCTCCACCAACTCACACGAAATTGGAAAAAGATGCCCCGATTCCTCTTCAATTTTCTTGAAACTTAGATAAGAGGAGTGATTTTGATTCCTGATCACGAATCCAAAGTCCATTTTTCGATATTTCGTGACGGTGGGGCGGTACGACCCCTTTCATTTCTCTGGATTTTTACCAAGTGATTGTAGCTCGAGACCGTGAATAGAAATTTTTTGTCAGAGAGACTTTTGTGTAAAATTGCACGCCCGATATTATGGCGCAAAATTCCGAAAAAAACTAATTTAATCCACCTATGTGGTTGGAGCCTTCCTCACAACAATGGCTGTACACAAGTTTCATCTATTTTTTATATCCGGCTTCCAAAAAGTACATCGATATCACTTAAGTGGCCATGTCTCGAGACAGGGTTGCCAGATCTTCGATGTTTTGCACTCGTTGGAAAGGTCTTTTGGTAACCTAACCAACAATGGGTCGGATGATGGACCCGGACATAGTTTACATACATTTAAGTGAGATCCGGCTTCAAAAAAGTACATCAATATCACTTAAGTGGCCATATCTCGAGACAGGGTTGCCAGATCTTCAATGTTTTGCACTCGTTGGAAAGGTCTTTTGATAACCTTACCAACAATAGGTCGGATAGTGGATCCGGACATAGTTTACATACATTTAAGTGAGATCCGGCTTCAAAAAAGTACATCAATATCACTTAAGAGGCCTAATCTCGAGACAGGGTTGCCAGATCTTCAATGTTTTGGACTCGTTGGAAAGGTATTTTGATAACCTAACCAACGTTGGGTTGGATGGTGGATCCGGACATAGTTTACATACATATAAGTGAGATCCGGCTTCAAAAAAGTACATCAATATCACTTAAGTGGCCATATCTCGAGACAGGGTTGCCAGATCTTCAATGTTTTAGACTCGTTGGAAAGGTCTTTTGATAACCTTACCAACAATGGGTCGGATGGTGGATCCGGACATAGTTTACATACATTTAAGTGAGATCCGGCTTCAAAAAAGTACATCAATATCACTTAAGTGGCCATATCTCGAGACAGGGTTGCCAGATCTTCAATGTTTTCGACTCATTGGAAAGTTCTTTTGATAAGTTAACCAACAATAGGTCGGATGGTGGATCCGGACATAGTTTACATACATTTAAGTGAGATCCGGCTTCAAAAAAGTACATCAATATCACTTAAGGGGCCATATCTCGAGACAGGGTTGCCAGATCTTCAATGTTTTAGACTCGTTGGAAAGATCTTTTGATAATCTAACCAACGATGGGTCGGATGATGGACCCGGACGTAGTTTACATACATTTAAGTGAGATCCGGCTTCAAAAAAGTACATCAATATCACTTAAGTGGCCATATCTCGAGACAGGGTTGCCAGATCTTCAATGTTTTGGACTCGTTGGAAAGGTCTTTTGATAACCTAACCAACGATGGGTCGGATGATGGACCCGGACATAGTTTACATACAGTTAAGAGAGATCCAAATATATGTGAAAACACATTTTTATACATAACTTTTGAACTACTTATCGAAACTTCAATCTGTATAAAACTCGATCTATGGGACCCTAAACCAAGTCGAATGCAACAAGTTCGGGTCAAATCGGTTCAGCCAGTGCCGAGAAACATGAGCTAGTTTGTTGGTCACATACATACATACACACACACATACACACACACATACACACACACATACACACACACATACACACATACATTTGTTCAGTTTTCGATTCTGAGTCGATATGTATACATGAAGGTGGGTCTACGACGTTTTTATACGAAGTTCATTTTTAGAGCAGGATTATAGCCTTACCTCAGTGAGGAAGGCAAAAATGTACATGAATACCACTTAAGTGGTAATAACTCGAGACAGGGTTGCCAAATCATCAATGTTTTGGACTCATTGGAAAGGCCTTTCAATTACCTAACCAACGATGGGTCGGATGATGGATCCGGACATAGTTTACATACATTTAAGTGAGATCCGGCTTCAAAAAAGTACCTAAATATCACTTAAGTGGTCATAACTCGAGACAGGGTTGCCAGATCTTCAATGTCTTGGACTCATTGGAAAGGCCTTTCAATTATCTAACTAACGATGGGTCGGATGATGGATCCAGACATCGTTTACATACATTTAAGTGAGATCCGGCTTCAAAAAATTACATAAATATCACTTAAGTGGTTATAACTCGAGACAGGGTTGACAGATCTTCAATGTCTTGGACTCATTGGAAAGGCCTTTCAATTACCTAACCAACGATGGGTCGGATGATGGATCCGGACATCGTTTACATACATTTAAGTGAGATCCGGCTTCAAAAAAGTACATAAATATCACTTAAGTGGTCATAACTCGAGACAGGGTTGCCAGATCTTCAATGTCTTGGACTCATTGGAAAGGCCTTTCAATTACCTAACCAACGATGGGTCGAATGATGGATCCGGACATCGTTTATATACATTTAAGTGAGATCCGGCTTCAAAAAAGTACATAAATATCACTTAAGTGGTCATAACTCGAGACAGGGTTGCCAGATCTTCGATGTTGTGGACTCATTGGAAAGGCCTTTCAATTACCTAACCGACGATGGGTCGGATGATGGATCCGGACATCGTTTACATACATTTAAGTGAGATCCGACTTCAAAAAAGTACATAAATATCACTTAAGTGGTCATAACTCGGGACAGGGTTGCCAGATCTTCAATGTCTTGGACTCATTGGAAAGGCCTTTCAATTACCTAACCAACGATGGGTCGGATGATGGATCCGGACATCGTTTACATGCATATAATTGAGATCCGGGCATTTGTGAAAACACATTTTTATACATAACTTTTGAACTACTTATCGAAACTTCAAACAATTCAATAGCGATGTATGGGACCCTAAACCAAGTCGAATGCAACTGGTTCGATCAAAATCGGTTCAGCCAGTGCTGAGAAAACTCAGTGAGAATTTTGGTCACATACATACATACACACACACATACACACACACATACACACACACATACACACACACATACACACACACAGACATTTGTTCAGTTTTCGATTCTGAGTCGATATGTATACATGAAGGTAGGTCTAGGAGCTTTTAATAGAAAGTTCATTTTTAGAGCAGGATTATAGCCTTACCTCAGTGAGGAAGGCAAAAATTCTTCATGAAAAAAAGTTGAAAAATAGTTTCAAAATCTTCCTTTCTCCTAACTCAACTGTCAGAAATCGAGAGACATGTAATTTTATGGAAAATTCAATGTTCTTTCTGCAATTAACTCAGAGGTCATTATGTAGTTTAGAACTACAAATTTTATATTAAAAGCGTGTTTTTTTGTAACTTTGCAGGGTTAATTTGTAGAGTGAACCAATGTTCTTCAAAGTTGTGAAACAGACATTAACAAACAAAAAAGATGTATAAACATAAGTGGTTTGCATGTATTCTTTACGAGTTATCAGAATATTACGAAAAAGATTTTTGAAAGGTGATGATTTTGGCCATATTTGACAAGCTTTTTGATGATTTGACTCCTAAAACTCAATCGTGAGAGCGTGCGTGATGTTTCTATGATGAGTGCCAGTATCTGGTATAGATCTCTCTACACATCCTTGAAAAAGATTAAATAAATAATCGAAACGTCGGATATAGTGCAAAAAAGTTGTTTTTGCTGCTTATACTTGACTGAAAGCCGAAAACCGTTACAAAAAAAAAATATATTTATTTTTTTTTTCAAAAATCCTTACATTCAGCAGTCAAGCCACAACAAACGTACAAAGGGTCATTCTTTTTTTTTATTAAGGCGCTCCTAAAGAGGACCAAAGCTTGTTCACATTTGTTGGATTAATGTGTTCAAATTTTATCAATTTTCAGATATCAATGTCATTCTTCAAAAACTTTAAATAAAACGTCGAAATTTGTCTTCGGTCGATACAACAAGAAAATACATCAAGAAAGGCTTTTAAATGAAGGTACACCCAGAACTGGACATCGGCATACGAGAGGATAAAGAGCACGATTCGGTAGTAAAATGGTACTGTGTGCGGACTGAGAGGATAAATCCCGAATCTACCGAGAGTCCTTTACTCATGGGTTCATCTTCAAAAAAAGTTCATCTATCAAAAAAAAAGTACCGGTACCAAGACTCGAACCCAAGACCTTCGGAATATTGAACCTTGCCTTTGCCGTATGGACCACCATGGTTCGGTGACTAAGTGGCGATCCTTTGTCCATATAAGCCACTCAATAGGATGAACTGTTCCAATGAACGAATGAACACGCGAGAGGACTATACCCTCGCAAAATAGCACTTTCCTCACGTTTCTTTTCGTGAGGACTATCCTCTCGTTCTTTAACTTTGGGTAATATATATATATATATTAGGGTGGGTACGGATTTTGAAAAGTTCTCAGATCAAGTTCTGGTGTGGTTCCCCTTGTAGGGCATACCCATACCCGAGCAGGGGTAAATAACACGGGAATACCAAATTTTGGTATTACTTGAGCAAATAACAGCGACCAAAATGTGCCCTTGGTTGCCCAGTAATAGATGGTAAAATACCATGAAATCATACCAAAAGCTTGTATGTGGAAGGGCACAACAATACCATACCATGTTATTCCAAAGGTAAAATAATACCACAAAATAAAATCATTTCAATACCAAGTTGAGGTCTTCTGGATTTTGAACATTGCTTGAATACCAAAACTTGGTATTGTCATGGTTTTATTTTTAGGTATTCCGCGCCCTTGGAAAATCATATTTTGGTATTCCTGTGGTCTTCCACAAACATGATATTGGTTTGATTTCATGGTATTTTACCATCTATTACTGGGCAACCAAGAGCACATTTTGGTCGCTGGTATTTGCACAAGTAATAACAAAATTTGCTATTTTCATACCATTTTTAGTGCAGCAGTTGCAGTTAGTGAAAAACGTAAATGATCCTTATGCAACAACCAAATCTACTCACCTGATGATTCCATGTTGTTTTTAGTGATATTCTTCACCACACCGAATGCATTTGTCATTGATGAACGGCTGTACTTGAAGTTCTTGAAGCATCTGAAAAATAACAAGATTGAAAAATAAGTATTATTAAAATGAAACTGGATTGAAATTCACCAAAATTCAATAATCTGTTGATTGACTCGTTTTTCAAAGTATTTGGTTATCCCAACTTAGAAAAATTTCAACGTTTTTGAAAAAAATATTAGTGGGTATATCACAAAAAAAAATTTAAATCAGCTTTAACATTTTTGGGTTTCAAGTCAAGTTAGCGCAAAATTAATTATCTCGTCAAAAATTTAAAAAACTCCATAGTTTCAGAGAAAATTGATGAAACCTTTCAATACCAAAATAATACCAAAATGTGGCATCCTGACTTAGAAATTTTTTCACAATATCAAGTCATTTCTGTAGGGGGTATATCAAAAATGTTTAAAATCAAGTTTGAAATTTCCGGTTTTCAATGAAAGCATTCGCTTTGAGACATCATTTTAGCGCAATATTAATTATTTTGTCAAAATTGGTCAAAATTTTCCCATAGTTTCAGAGGAAATTGATAAAACACCTTAATACTAAAATAATACCAAAATGTGCCATCCTGACTTAGAAAATTTTCCACAATTTCAAGTCATTTCTGTAGGGGGTATATCAAAAATGTTTAAAATCAAGTTTGAAATTTTCGGTTTTCAATGAAAGCATTCGCTTTGAGACATCATTTTAGCGCAAAATTAATTAGTTTGTCAAAATTGGTCAAAATTTTCCCATAGTTTCAGAGGAATTTGATAAAACACTTTAATACTAAAATAATACCAAAATGTGCCATCCTGACTTAGAAAATTTTCCACAATTTTAAGTCATTTCTATAGGGGGTATATCAAAAATGTTTAAAATCAAGTTTGAAATTTCCGGCTTTCAATGAAAGCATTCGCTTTGAGACATCGTTTTAGCGCAAAATTAATTATTTTGTCAAAATTGGTCAAAATTTTCCCATAGTTTCAGAGGAATTTGGTAAAACACTTTAATACCAAAATGTGGTGTTCGACCATTGACAAATTCTGCAATTTTGCAATATCAAAACAATACCTTAAATTGGTATGATACCACATTTTGCTCTTGCATAATCCTTAAGACAAATTTTAAGGGTCCAGGAATACCAAAATTTGGTATTGATACCAGAGAAAGGTATTATTACGCATTTCCCTTGTTATTTACCCATGCTCGGGTAGGAACTCTCACACCAAATTTCAGCTCATTTGGTTGAAAACTGGCTTGTCTCAAACGGGTTCAAGTTTACATGGAAATTACCATGGGAAATTTTGAATTTTCGTTCATTCGCTCCTACAGGCCTGGAGAAAACATGTAGAAACTTCTAGGATGGCCAGAAATGAGCGGAATCGTCTGGAGAACAACTTTCCCTAAGAGACCAGGTCGATTCGTTCATTCCCCATTGAGCTCAACGGCAATACATCCACACCCAAAACTGGGCATCGGCATACGAGAGGATAAGGAGCACGATTCGGTAGTAAAATGGTACTGTGTGCGGACTGAGAGGATAAATCCCGAAATTACCGAGAGTACTTTACTCATGGTTCATTTTCCAAAAAAGTTCATCTATCAAAAAAAAGTACCAGTACCGAGACTCGAACCCAAGACCTTCGGCATATTGAACCGTGCCTTTGCCGTATGAGCCACCATGGTTCGGCGACAAAGTGGCTGTCGTTTGTCCATATAAGCCACTCATAGAATGAACTGTTCCAATGAACGAATGAACACGCGAGAGGACTTTACTCTCGCAATATAGCACTTTCCTCACGTTTCTTTTCGTGAGGACTATCCCCTCGTTCTTTAACTTTGGGTAATATATATATATATATTAGGGTGGGTACGGATTTTGAAAAGTTCTCAGATCAAGTTCTGGTGTGGTTCCCCTTGTAGGGCATACCCATACCCGAGCAGGGGTAAATAACACGGGAATACCAAATTTTGGTATTACTTGAGCAAATAACAGCGACCAAAATGTGCCCTTGGTTGCCCAGTAATAGATGGTAAAATACCATGAAATCATACCAAAAGCTTGTATGTGGAAGGGCACAACAATACCATACCATGTTATTCCAAAGGTAAAATAATACCACAAAATAAAATCATTTCAATACCAAGTTGAGGTCTTCTGGATTTTGAACATTGCTTGAATACCAAAACTTGGTATTGTCATGGTTTTATTTTTAGGTATTCCGCGCCCTTGGAAAATCATATTTTGGTATTCCTGTGGTCTTCCACAAACATGATATTGGTTTGATTTCATGGTATTTTACCATCTATTACTGGGCAACCAAGAGCACATTTTGGTCGCTGGTATTTGCACAAGTAATAACAAAATTTGCTATTTTCATACCATTTTTAGTGCAGCAGTTGCAGTTAGTGAAAAAACGTAAATGATCCTTATGCAACAACCAAATCTACTCACCTGATGATTCCATGTTGTTTTTAGTGATATTCTTCACCACACCGAATGCATTTGTCATTGATGAACGGCTGTACTTGAAGTTCTTGAAGCATCTGAAAAATAACAAGATTGAAAAATAAGTATTATTAAAATGAAACTGGATTGAAATTCACCAAAATTCAATAATCTGTTGATTGACTCGTTTTTCAAAGTATTTGGTTATCCCAACTTAGAAAAATTTCAACGTTTTTGAAAAAAATATTAGTGGGTATATCACAAAAAAAAATTTAAATCAGCTTTAACATTTTTGGGTTTCAAGTCAAGTTAGCGCAAAATTAATTATCTCGTCAAAAATTTAAAAAACTCCATAGTTTCAGAGAAAATTGATGAAACCTTTCAATACCAAAATAATACCAAAATGTGGCATCCTGACTTAGAAATTTTTTCACAATATCAAGTCATTTCTGTAGGGGGTATATCAAAAATGTTTAAAATCAAGTTTGAAATTTCCGGTTTTCAATGAAAGCATTCGCTTTGAGACATCATTTTAGCGCAATATTAATTATTTTGTCAAAATTGGTCAAAATTTTCCCATAGTTTCAGAGGAAATTGATAAAACACCTTAATACTAAAATAATACCAAAATGTGCCATCCTGACTTAGAAAATTTTCCACAATTTCAAGTCATTTCTGTAGGGGGTATATCAAAAATGTTTAAAATCAAGTTTGAAATTTTCGGTTTTCAATGAAAGCATTCGCTTTGAGACATCATTTAGCGCAAAATTAATTAGTTTGTCAAAATTGGTCAAAATTTTCCCATAGTTTCAGAGGAATTTGATAAAACACTTTAATACTAAAATAATACCAAAATGTGCCATCCTGACTTAGAAAATTTTCCACAATTTTAAGTCATTTCTATAGGGGGTATATCAAAAATGTTTAAAATCAAGTTTGAAATTTCCGGCTTTCAATGAAAGCATTCGCTTTGAGACATCGTTTTAGCGCAAAATTAATTATTTTGTCAAAATTGGTCAAAATTTTCCCATAGTTTCAGAGGAATTTGGTAAAACACTTTAATACCAAAATGTGGTGTTCGACCATTGACAAATTCTGCAATTTTGCAATATCAAAACAATACCTTAAATTGGTATGATACCACATTTTGCTCTTGCATAATCCTTAAGACAAATTTTTAAGGGTCCAGGAATACCAAAATTTGGTATTGATACCAGAGAAAGGTATTATTACGCATTTCCCTTGTTATTTACCCATGCTCGGGTAGGAACTCTCACACCAAATTTCAGCTCATTTGGTTGAAAACTGGCTTGTCTCAAACGGGTTCAAGTTTACATGGAAATTACCATGGGAAATTTTGAATTTTCGTTCATTCGCTCCTACAGGCCTGGAGAAAACATGTAGAAACTTCTAGGATGGCCAGAAATGAGCGGAATCGTCTGGAGAACAACTTTCCCTAAGAGACCAGGTCGATTCGTTCATTCCCCATTGAGCTCAACGGCAATACATCCACACCCAAAACTGGGCATCGGCATACGAGAGGATAAGGAGCACGATTCGGTAGTAAAATGGTACTGTGTGCGGACTGAGAGGATAAATCCCGAAATTACCGAGAGTACTTTACTCATGGTTCATTTTCCAAAAAGTTCATCTATCAAAAAAGTACCAGTACCGAGACTCGAACCCAAGACCTTCGGCATATTGAACCGTGCCTTTGCCGTATGAGCCACCATGGTTCGGCGACAAAGTGGCTGTCGTTTGTCCATATAAGCCACTCATAGAATGAACTGTTCCAATGAACGAATGAACACGCGAGAGGACTTTACTCTCGCAATATAGCACTTTCCTCACGTTTCTTTTCGTGAGGACTATCCCCTCGTTCTTTAACTTTGGGTGCAGGGTTTTCGGAACCAACGGTTTTCCCCAGAAAAGCATCAAATTTTCCTTAGCATGCTATGAATGCTTAATGAACACCGCGACGCTACATGTCGTAAAGTTTTCAACAAAATAAGCTGAAATTTGGTGTGAGAGTCCCTATGGGTATGCCCTACAAGGGGAACCACACCAGAACTTGATCTGAGAACTTTTCAAAATCCGTACCCACCCTAGTATATATCTTATTTTTATTATCAATCTGTTAACTGTTCTGAATATGAGGCAAGAGCTTTACAATTCACACATTCTTAGAAAACGAAAATAAATAAATCACACAGTTAAAAAAAATATATGGTCAAATAAGTTCAGGGAATAGTGACATATTTTGTGTCAAAATTAATATGTGAAATTGAAATTTTCTATAGTTTTTGCTGATTTTCACATATTAACACGTTATTTATGGTAAAATTACTCAAAATAGAGGTAATGTTCAACCAACCGAACTTTCAACCTTCCAAAACTCAACTTTTTTTCTGAGCATCTCATAAAACAATTTTACAATCATACGAGACCAGAAGAGCAGAGAAGTTAAAAAATGATTGTTTATTGGCTAAGCTTAAATTCATGATGATTATATTTTTTAATAATTCTACAGCACTGTAAAAAAAATTGTGAAAGTTCTTTCTGATATTTTGCATAAGATTTTTAAAGTTAAATAATAAATTTTCAAATTCCGTAAGATTTTTAAGATATTCTTTGTTTTGACGATCCCCTTGAAAAGTTTAGCTTGAAAATTTACTTATATTATCATTTTTTAAATAAAACTACTTATTATTGCATAGCACACATCTCAACTTTCCTCTTACATTGTTGCAATGTCCTCCACGCAAATCCATAATGGCGGCCACCATCGCCGTCCACATGGAGTCGGCGCGCTCTCTGCCAAGACCATCCTTCGTAGACGACCCCACCTCCACCCACCCCCTAATGTCAACGCAAGCGTTCGCCGTTGGGCCACACGTGGACGCGGTGGGGTTGCTTACTTCAAGTAGAAGAAGAAGGCAGTCCACCGTAGATCAAACGAGAGGCCTTTTCCGTGGTGGCGGGACGGGTTTAGTTAGTTGGTCTTACTAACGCAGTGGAGCAAAACCCATTTCTTTCTGCTGGCTTTTCTCTGTTTGATGGGGACAAACAGCTCGTGTGGCGCAGAGCGGCAGGTTGTTGACTCAAATTGATCCAAACGTCTTTTGTGAGGGAATAAGAAATTAAACGCTGTTTGGCTACCGGGCGGAATGTTTTGAGTGCGTAAATAAGGTGACACTTTGTTGCTGGTGGATTCCAACCGTTAGAACAAAGACAGTTGGTTGTTTCAGTTTTCGATAAAAGACAAAAACGAAAGTTTGTTGTCTGATGATTTTACCTTTCTGGAATGCATTGAGGTCATTAGAACAAAGTTTAACCGTCTTTATAGAATTTGAATAATTTTAAGCTGGGAGTAAGTAATAAAGCAAAATATTTTCACCCTGCAATTATGTTAATGTGCAAACTCCTCCAGTATGACTATAGGTTGATTAAATTTACATCAAATCGCCTTTTCGCCCTAATATACATGTCCTGCCAAAGTGGCCAAGATGACGCCAAGGGGAGAGAAGGAGCGAAACGTGACGTAAATATCGAACGTAGATTTATGCAAATTTGGCGCCTTTTCGCAACGTACTTTGATAAGAGGATATTGCTGGAGTCGACGACGAGGGACATAATTTGCTAAGCGCGTTTAAAGTGCTGATTTAATGACCGCTGGTGCAATACGGCTACACCGGCTGGCGGTTGGGCGTGGATTATTGCGACACGTGATGTGTACGCAAGTGGCGGTTCGCGCAGTGTCGGCGAGATGAGTAATCAAACTGTGAGAAGTGGGTACAATTGCAAAATTACAGCGAATGTGTAAGAAAATGAAGTTCTGTTGAATTACCATGTATTTTATACATATTTTTCTGATTTCAACCATTTAATGGTATTTAAAAATAATGAAAAAAATAATTTTTGAATTACAGTCCACACTCGAATACCCAAAGCTCAATTATCCGATAGTTTCAAAAAAACTTATTAGAATTGAATCATACTTTTTTTTTATTTTCTTATTTTTCCATATTTTAATACCACTATATTTTGATTCCTCTGTGTTCTTTTATGCTACATAACTAGATAGGAATCCCAGCAAGCTTAGTACAAGAGAGCACAGAGGAATCGATTTGTCACCCCGGGCAGACGGTAATAACAAAATTCATGTCATTTCAATAACAAATACTGTAAAAATAATAAAAAATGTTATGGAATCTTCTTGAAAAATCAATTTTTACAAAAGTCCCCTCCCCCTCTTTAAAGTTCAAAGTTCAAAGTTGGCCTGAAAACCAGTTACAATGCATTTTTCCGCGTTTATAATCACATTCAGCATGTTTGAACTCCTTTGGAAACATTTTAAATTTTCATGAAATACCAATACAGTCTCACGAAAAGTTTTTTTTTTTGCGAAAAAAAAATTCCGTCAATACCTCGATACATTCAAAACTAATGATTGGAAGGCAACTGTACACCTGTAAAATGCATTTTAAAACACTTTTATCGTCCGAATGTTGATACCTAGGCTTGTTATTTCAATTTATATATTTTTTTATATTTTTTTGCTACCCCTTCCTCTAAACGACACAAAATTCGAACTAGAATTTTACGCAAAACATTCTGATTGGAGAAAGTGGGGAGACTTGAACCACACTTAATCCCTAACCTGTATCCCGTCAGCATGTTGTGCTAAATTGACTAAAAGTCACTACATAATACAAAGATACAAATAAATAAATAAAAAGATCATATTTCTCAAAATACTAAAAAAAAAACCCGAGAGAACTTTTTTCTCATTTTTTATGAGTAGGGGAGTGTGGGGAGACTTGATCCCAGGGGACACTTGATCCCAAGCCTGTATCTCGTCAGCATGTGGGTAAAACAATTAGCTTTGTTCTAGAAAGTTGTGCGAAATTGACTAAAACTCATTGTAGAAAACAAAGAAAAAAATTAAAAAATGTTTAGATTGAGCTACACACATTTTTCTGAAAAGTGCTGCAAAAAACTTCCAAGAGATCTTTTTTCTTTGTTTTGATAAGTATTGAAAACACCCAAAAATTATTCAAAAAAATATTTTTTATACATGAATTGTTTGATAAACATATCAACTCCAAAACCCTTACGCATTTGACGTTAAATTTATCGTCATACTATTTTTACAATCAATAGTTTAAAAAAAGTGCGTTTAGGGAGACTTGATCCCTGCATTTTTACAGTCACTGGAATCAGCCTCAAGATTAAATAATTGGGCTGGGTTTTCGTACATAGTTTCCTTTAGTATAGTTGTACATAACTTACTGCAGTTTGAACCATTTTTCAAAAGTTTTGTAAACAAAAATTATCAGCTTTTGTAAACATGCTCGATTTTGGTATAAAAAAGAAAATTTTAAGTTTTTAAATATTTTGCATGCTAAACTTGTTATATTTTGAACACAAACGTACAGGTTTAATGTGAAATTGCTGTAACTTATAGAAAATTAAAAGTTTAGATGAATAAGAAACATTACGCTTAAGATTTCTTCAAAATGTTGACAGGGGGATCAAATTACCCCCAACATTTTGAAAATGTCGGTTTAAAATATTTTTTTAAAACGCTAGGCATGATTCGAAGAGTTTATCTGATGAAATACCCTTATCAGCCAAACATAGTTGAATGTTTAAGCTTTCAATTCATGCAAAAAGTTCATAGTTTTGTGAGAAATTTACAGAGTTATGTGCGATACAAAAAAAGGGGATCAAGTCTCCCCACTCTCCCCTAAAGAAAAAAATTGAAAATTATTCAAAAAAAATATCAACAACATTTTGAAAATGCAAAATTCAACTATTTTTCTATAACGTTTGGCATGATTAAAAGAGCTTAACCGTTCAAATACCTTTATCAGCCTAACATAGCTGATTGCATGAGCTTTCAACTCATGCAAAAAGCTCAAAGTTTTGTAATAAATTTTGAAAGTACGATATTAAAAAAAACAATTCTTTTAAAAACTGGTATTGCGAGGAAATTTATTTTTTGTTTTGAATGGAACTTCGAGTGTACTTTTTCTATGACCAAAGAAGTCATTTTTCATCTTTGGTTTAGTCTACACAAGTCTCCATACATTTTTGGCATTCGTCCATACAAAAAGGATGGAAAAATATTCAAATATCTGTATCTTGAGAAATAGTGCATCGATCCCGGAATATCGCGGAACAAAATTCCCGAGATTTTTTTCAAAACCGAAATTTCCCGAATTCTGAGATTTTTCTCATTTTGTCCTGATTTTCCCGGATTCCAAAAATATAAATATTTTTTTTTCTTTAGATTCGTAATTTTTTTGTGAAAAAAGTCAAATAAAAAATGCTTTTGGGATGTTGTTTTTCAAAAAACTTGATAATTTTAATGAAAATAGATGTCTAATCAGCTAGAAACTATTGTACTATTCATATTTGAGCTGATTTTAAAACATTTAGATTTTTTTTATGAAATTCCGATGTACAGACAGATCGAGTTTTTACTCTTATAATCTTATAAATCAATTATTAAGTAAACTTGTGTTTCCAAATGCCCACGATCTAAAATTTATGTGTGCGAAGTACTTACATTCTGTAAAACAAAACTTTTTTTCTTAATCTCGCTCAGTTATCTCCCTGCTATTTTTTTATTTTATTTTATTTATTTTTCAAGAATGTTGAAGCTTTTAAAAAATAACATAAAAAAATTGATTGAAAACTTTTTACAAAAAATAATATTAAACATATCTTTTAAGATAGTATATAAGAAATGACTAAAGACAAACTATTTGTTATAAAAACATCGAAGTTAAATTATATCCCATCTTTAGGAAGTGTTCAGAAAAATCAAAAGAGTGAAATATGTTAAATTTTCCAATAATAGATTTTTTAAATGATATTATTTTTGGAAACATTTGTTCACCAAATTTGAACTAAAACTACCCTTAAAATTTAAAGTCGAGAAAATCGTTCCCTCAAAAAAAAAAAATCTAAATATAAGGAGTAACCTGAACTCTTTTTTTAATATTTTTACCGAATTCATTTATTTCAACAAATTACTGGTAGAACTATTTTTTAGAAAAGGTATTGTACTGATTTACTAGATTCCTTCAATTTGGATAAATCGGCTGTTGAGCGGAAGTAACTAGCTGCACAAAAAGAATTTCTCAAATATTTTTTTTCCAATTTTTGTTTTCACTGATAGAGTTTTACAAAACAAGTCAAAAAATCGTATGTCTGAAATATCAGTAAAATTAAAAACAAATTTATTTATTTGAAAATCTTTTTGGAAGATTTCTAATAAAAGATTTTGTTTTCCCTTTGCAAAGGACCATCAATTGTAACAAAGTGAAAATAATAAATTCTTATGGTGCTACACCCAAAGTTAAAGAACGAGGGGATAGTCCTCACGAAAAGAAACGTGAGGAAAGTGCTATATTGCGAGAGTAAAGTCCTCTCGCGTGTTCATTCGTTCATTGGAACAGTTCATCCTATTGAGTGGCTTATATGGACAAATTACCGCCACTTAGTTACCGAACCATGGTGGCCCATACAGCAAAGGCACGGTTCAATATGCCGAAGGTCTTGGGTTCGAGTCTCGGTACCAGTACTTTTTTTTTTGTTAGAAGAACTTTTTTTGAAGATGAACCATGAGTAAAGTACTCTCGGTAATTTCGGGATTTATCCTCTCCGTCCGCACACAGTACCATTTTACTACCGAATCGTGCTCTTTATCCTCTCGCATGCCGATACCCAGTTCTGGGTGTAGAGATATGCTTTAAAATATTGTAACTTTCTTGTATCTTTTTGAGGATTCTGGAGAGAACTTGTAAGTTTCTTCAGAAAGAAAGTTTTGTTATGAATGTGAAATAATACTCTAAAATTCTTGTAAAAGGAATTCGGACATGCTAAGCTTTAAATATGGGCGATATAATCATAATCGACAGAAAAACACCAATTGCATCACTTTAGCTAAACGATCTCTTACCTGATTTGTTATCGTGCAGCACCGTCGATCCTTCCATGTTTCGAAACGAAAACATTCAACCCAACACTAACCGCTACTGTTCTAGCAGAACTTCAGACAACAAAAAAGCCCAATCTCACTCGCACGACACTCTTCTCTGTGACACTTTTTTTCCACTTCCTTCCTCACAAAACCGAATTATCCCATTTGATCTCTGACACAGTCACTCGACGCGTCCACACACGTCCCTCAACGATCCTTTTTTCCGTCCGAACTCGCGTTAATCCTTTTCAATTCGACACATTAATTGTGCACCAGCATCACCACAACCACTCTGGTCAAACGATGCAAGTCACACGATACAAAAAAAAAAACAACTCGCGACTTCACTGCCGATGCATCCACAGTGCATCTCCAACGCGGGCCTCGATAGCGATGCACAAGAGGACTTGCAGTAGCGCCCGAACGATGCCGCGAATAAAAATCCAATTAACGGCGCTCTCTTCAACGGCAATTGGAGTCGACGAGGCCTTTTTTCCGCGATTGATTCTTTTTTTGTTGCGTCCAGCGATTCCGCAACGAAGAAGTGCTTTCCAGAAAGTTGACCCTCGACTCTGACCGAGCTAGACACTCCAGCGTTTGTACGCGCACTTGCCGAGATCCGTTCAACGACTAAAAATCACTCCGTTAATTCGATAACAACAACCGCCGTGCCACACTGACGTTGGCCGATGTCGACTGTCAGCTTCCGCGTAGACCCAGCCCGGCCGAGGTGGTGTGGAAGAACCCCTGTGCTGCTACATCACCATCATCATCTCCTCCACGAGAGATCAGATCAGAGCACAGAGCAGCTAGGCTGCTCGCGAGTGAGCAGGACAGGACCAGCGCAGAGACGGCCAACATCCCCAGCATGAATTTATGATTCGTCCTGCTTGATGTTGAAATTTCACATTTTTTGCCGTTTGCCGTGTACCAAAGCCGCAGCAGCATCCAGCAATCCCTCTAATACGGCACTTTCCACTGCTCTGCTACTGCCTGGCACTTGGAGTTGCCCTAACTTGCTGACTCCTCCTCTCGGTGAGATGGCACGATGCTCGGACTAGAATTTCCTATCTCTGTCGCACGTTATGTACGAGCTGGAAGCAGAAATCCACCATATCTCTCGTCGCATGTGTTCAGGGCTTTGTTGACAGTCAACGCACAGATGACGGACGAAAAAGTCAGGCCAACAAGTGCCAGCAAAACGGTGAGAGGATGGTGAGGAAAAGGACTTGGGAAAAGACCCACTTGACGTCGGTGGCGGCAGCGTTTTGGCTTTTTGGAGTAGGTTGAGCTTTGTGGATGGGGGAGTTGGGCAACAGAACATTGGACAACGGGAATCGAAGTTTTTGTTTGTTCTGTGAAAATTTTATTATAAATTGAGCGTTTCGTTTTGCCGCTTGATTTATTGCAAAACAATATTTACAGATTCAAATTTTACATACATGACACCAAATTGCCCTATATGATCACCTTTTAAGGCTGCAAATTATTGAAAAACATGTCGTTTTTCACATGTTCAAAAATTGAAAGGGTCGTACCGCCCCTCCGTCACGAAATAGAGCAATTCTCTACGAAATCGGTATTTTTTCTTCAATTTAAATTTTTGTATTTTTTTATCCGACTGAAACTTTTTTGGTGCCTTCGGTATGCCCAAAGGAGCCATTTTCCATCATTAGTTTGTCCATATAATTTTCCATACAAATTTGGCAGCTGTCCATACAAAAATTATGTATAAAAATTCAAAAATCTGTTTCTTTTGAAGGATTTTTTTGATCGATTTGGTGTCTTCGGCAATGGTGTAGGTATGGATATAGACTACACTGAAAAAAATGACACACGGTTAATTTTTTTTTATTTTTTATTATTTTTTTTTTGTCAAAAAAATTTGATTTGCAAAAAACACTATTTTTATATTTTTTATTTTTGGATATTTTTTAGGGGACATCGAGTGCCAACTTTTCAGAAATTTACAGGTTGTGCAAAAATTTTTTGACCGAGTCGAAATATTGGTCGCAAAAATTTTTCAACTTAATTTTTCGATGTAAAATCAAATTTTCAATCAAAAAAAACTCTAGTAAATTTTTGATAAAGTGCACCGTTTTCAAGTTAAGGCCATTTTTATGTAACTTTTTTGAAAATAGTCACACTTTTTCATTTTTTAAAATTAGTGCACATGTTTGCCCACTTTTGAAGAAATATTTTTGCAAAGCTGAGAATATTCTCTATATTTTGCTTTTTTGAACTTTGTTGATACGACCCTTAGATGCTGAAATATTGCCATGCAAATGTTTAAAAACATGAAAATTGATGTTTTCCAAGCATCACCCAAACAACCCACCATTTTCTAACGTCGATATCTCAGCAACTAATGGTCCAATTTACAATAATAAAATATGAAACATTTGTGAATCAGATCTTTTCGAAAAAAATATTTTCAAAATTTTTAAATCAAGACTAACATTTCAAAAGGGCCAAATATTCAATATTACAAATCCACGCGATCAGTTTTGGTATCCAGGAAATTAATTGATATTTTCCGATGAGTTGAAAAAAGAGGAAAAAGACCTATTTTCAACTACAGTCATGCCCCGGTTAATTTACTGGCACGGTTATGATACGTTCAGCTGCCTCGGTTGAGCACAGCTAAGTACTTAACTGAAGCAGAGAGCTTATGGTATTTGGGCTATATGGGAGAAATTGGCTATACTTCTATGAAAAATCATCTGAAACCAAAAAAAATGAGACTTACTAAAAATTTTCAAAGACCTGCATATTTTCAAAAAAAAAATAAAAGTTAAGATTTTACAATATGGGTATGAAATGAACCGATATTTTTCATACATTTCTATACCAATGATATTTTTAACAACTAATAATTTTCACAAAGCAGAATCTTTTTTTAGGAAGCACATAGTTTTGTGAATATTTCAAATAGATTAAGTTTAAGATTAAGTCATACAAAAATGCTGTAATTTGTATGATTAGGGCTCTCACCTCAAACCCAATGTCACACGGTGATGACAGTACTTTCGATATATATGCCAAATTCCCGATCTTTGGATAATCGAATTGTAAAAAAAAAACAAATTATGGAGTACTTTCGAGTACTCTCAGTATTATAACTTTCAAAAGTTTCTTAGGCCGTTGCAAATATTTTTCAAAGTTTATGTCGCCCCCCTCAAAATTGGTCCGAAAAATCAGGGGGCAATTTTTTTTCCAAAGATCTTACAAAATTTTAATGAAAATAGAAGTCAAATCAACTTAAAACAATCTAAAACGCATTTTTCTGCACTTATAATCATATTTAGCATGTTTGGGCTGGATTAAAAGTATTTTGAATTTTTATGAAATTCCTATGACAGCACCGCAAAAACTTTTTTTTTGAAAAAAATAAATTTTCGTCAATATTTAGATATTTTTGAAACTAATGATAGCAAAACAACTAATGATTGCAAAAAAACTGGGCAGGTTTAAAATGCATTTTTAAACACTTGGTTCACTCAAATGTTGAAACCATGGCTCGTAAATTCAATGTTTAAACAATGGTGCCAAACATACGATAATTAATTTTAGTTTTAAAAATGTGTAAATTTGGAAAGTTTTTAATTCAATTATGTATTATTACCTAAATTTCAGATGAAAATTGTCCCACCCGTGTGGATCAATCGGACCGCGCACTGGACTCACAATCCAGAGGTCGCCGGTTCGAATCCCGCGGCGGGCGCTCTAAAATTCTTTGTGTAAATATGGGTATTCGGCGCCTTCGCTCCGTGCCATACTTTCATACACTTAGGAGCCCAGGGCGGCGAAGTCCTTGTAGATAAAAAGAAGACACTAGTGATTGGTACTAGCAATGGTGGCCGACAGCTATAAAGTCAACTTCGTTTTTTTTTCAGATGAAAAAGTTAATTTACTATGTTTGAAGAGAACAAAACACTTTTTTCTGACATTCAAAAGATACACAATCTTAATTGTAATTTTAAAATGATTTATTTACTCTATAAATTGTCCACTGATGCACGTATTTTTTCAAGAATATTGATTTTTTAAGATAGTTGAAAATATGTATGTTATTATTGTCTACTGTTTGCTTAAATTTTTAGTAACAAAAATAACAATACAAAATTTTTGATCACTTTTCACTAAAGCAACAATTGATTAAAAGCTCCACGTGACTTTCTCTGCTTTTGGATTCCACTGTGCTACGATGCCTCAGTTTGAACCTAGCACATAACCATTTTGTACATAAGAATCTCTCCTTTTTGGAGTTGAGACTGGTTTGGCAAATGATAACAGTCTGCTGGCTGGCAAAGTAATCCTGAAGGGTGGGAACTCACTGTCTGCTGTTCGAACGTTGGCAAGTGCGGTATCAAAGCTTGGAAAGCGGTGGGATTTGGAAGAGCCACATGTGCTCTGAGTTGAAAGCACTGTAAATTTAATAGAATATATTTGTATATTTTAAATTTTAGGAAAAAAAAGGATCATGACTTTTTACCTTCTTGATTTTCATCCGCGACGAAGGTTTTCATTTGATATGTGTTGCTGACTTTAAAAAATCATCAATTTAAAACCATAGAAATTTTAGGTTCATAATCACTTACTTTTTCAAAAGAAATAATCAACAAAGGAAACTTATGGTGCACAGAATTTTTGAAAAATCGAATAATTAATCGAAATTTGTAACAGTGCAACAACTAAGCCTTACTAAAAAGTCAACGTCATAATCTTTATCGATAAAATGCTCTCCACCCAGTTTGCTCTCACCAGCCCCAGCAGAAGCCAGCATCCTCTGTTCAGGATCCTTTTCCAACATTGTAGAGCGTCTCTTCTCCACCCCCACACCCTCAACTTCCCAGCAGAACCCAAATGTTTGGTGAACTCTGATACGCTCTTTCCTCTTTCTACATTTCACACCCAGTGACGTTTATTTATTACTTTGCAAGCGCGCTCTGTTCTCTCTCTGCTTCATCGAGGGTATTTGTGAGAGAAGTGCAGTATGAGATGATGCCACGCCCCTCTCACTCATGAGAGGAGGCGTTTTGCAAACAATGCACACACAAAGTGCACCCAAGCGGGAGAGTGAGAGAGAAGTGGAATTCGACAGAGAAGTAAAGTTATTTTCCGCTTTTCCAACACTTGACATTTTCATTTCGCAGGGTTGTCGATGTGGTAGTGGCAGCGCAGGTCAGACCAACGGTACAAACGAGCAACGTGGCATTTGTGGATGAAGGTGTGTGGCGGCGGAGAGGAGCAGAGAGGAAAAGTGCACAATCACAACATCTCACCGTCGAACGCAAGAGTCAACAGCGAGTGAAATGGATTGGATCCACCACCACCACCATCACCAATACCACAGTGAGAGGAACAAAGAAGGAGAGGACCAAAAAGGTGGAGGCAAATGGGAGCAGGATTCAAAATGGGGAGAGTCACACACAATGACAAAGGGGATGTATTTAACGTTGAACGGTTTAATTTCAGCCATTAGGGTTTTTAGCTTTTTATGTGGTGTATTGATTTTTCGAACGCTCGACTCTCGGGCCTCGGCCGCGTAATGGTGACATTTTCGATCTCGATTGTCGTCGGGGCCGGGCGATGGAATTGTGATGACACAGCTGGAATGGGTTCTTTTGATTCCATTTTTTATTACGCAGGATTACCAGAGCAGATAGTTTAGTTTGCAGAATGATGGTTCATTGAACAGCAACCAGCATTTTGAAAATCTGGAATTGGAAAGACAAAAAAGTACAACTTTAATAAATGGTTGAATGATTATAACTAACAAATAAATTACTGAGAAATTGAAAAAAAAACTCTATTGGTTTGTAAAATTTTAGTTTCAAATTTTCATCATAATTTTAAATCAATTATTGATTTTTTTGAAACATTGTCACGGTGCTATTAATCTTATTTTTTTTCAGTTTTCAATTTCAAAATGATTGAATTGGTGAGAAAAAAGGACACGAATTTTGCTAAAAATTCTTAAATACGTTGAATATTTAAACTGACTATACAGTTTCAAATTATTGCTATAAATTGAATCAAAATCTAGACTCGACTAACCAAAGTCTCATTTATCCAAAGTTCGGTTATCTAAACTTTGGTTCGAGTCAAACATAAGTTCAGAGACCCCATTTTTGGGTTATATTTGAGTAGAGCGTCCAATTTCCCGTCCCGGGAAAAAAATCCCGGGAATTCCCGGGATTTCCCGGAAAAAAATATTTCCCGTTTCCCGGGAAATTTGTAAATTTCCCGGGAATTCCCGGAATACAACCAGAAGTATACAGTTTCCTACCTTTTTGGCACCAATGTTTTGAAATTATACAAAAAATAATAATTGGAGATTTGATTTTTTTTTTATTTCGATCTACTGTTCATATTAACTAATCAGCTTGACTGTAAATTTCATGTCAAGGTTTAATTCAGATAATATTTATTTCTAATGCATTCACTTCACCACTAGGAATATTGTTTGCTTATATGTTGGATAACAAAACTTACGCTGTTATGGAATGAATAAAAACTATTTTATTTTTGACAACCTTTTTTAATGTTTTTTTTTTTGTAATATCATTTGAAAATAAGATATTTACATCTTCCGGCCAAGATCAACATTGAGATTTGTTAGACTTTTTTTTTTACCTTGAACATGTTGGATGGAAATTGAACTGATATAATTAAATTTTCAAAAAAGGTTTGTGGAAGAAGAATTTGTTTCTAAGTATTCGAGAAATTACAGATTGAAGTTATAAATTTATGAAGCACGTGAGCTACCAAGGGTGTAAGAGGGTTGTATATGAAAAAATATTGTTGAATTTCAACCACTTTTAAATGCTCAAAATTATTTTAGCATTCCAACGCCCAAGGCTCCAAAAAAGTTGGAACGGTAACTTCAACTCGCTGGTTCTCGGGCATAACTCACCCAATCAAGATTATTCTTTTTTCCAGTGATTTGTTAGGATGTCTAGATGTTCCTAGAACTTTGCAGAACTCAATTTGATCAAATCTGTTATTTTTGCGATCTTTTTTTTCGCGTGTAAAAAAAATTCGCCAAAAATTCCGCGGAGGCAGTCTTTTTGAAAAAGTTGGAACGATGTTTTCGGTAGCAGAAATAACAGATTTGTTCAAATCAAGTCTGCAAAATTTTAGGATCATCTAGACATTCTTACAAATCCCTGAAAACAAGAATCGTCCCGATTGGTTGAGTTATGCCCGAGAACCAGCGAGTTGAAGTTACCGTTCCAACTTTTTTGGGAGGCTTGGGCGTCCGTGTAAGTTGGACATGCGTTGGGCGTTCCAGTGTTAATCTAATTGATTTATTAGGCTGAATACCATATAACTAAAGTCATATCATAAAACCATGAAAAACCATTAAAAACAACTTCGTATCAAATTTTCAAGTTAAAAAATAGTGTTTCAAGTTAGAAAGCGCTAGAAATTAGATTTTTAAGGTAAATTCAATGATTATTTATTAATTCACATTTTTTTTATTTTAACTTTATGGTCACTGAGACAAATTTAAAAGCAATTTCATGGTTGTGGAGCAAAGATTTTCACTGTCCAAACACATTGATTTTAAAAAATCCTTCTCAACAAAAATACCAATAATATTTTCTTTCATTTGAGATGATTTGAAAAATTTAAAAATTGGAAAGTATATATATTTTCTCAAAGTTGCATAATTTTTTACAAGCAGTCAAGCCATTAATTGATCCTCACACTCATTTTGACCTTTAAAGTTGCTGTTCGATACAATTTCGTTGCAAAAGACTAATCAGAAACAGGTTTAGAATAATTTTCGTTAAATTTCAAATTTCCCGGGAATTCCCGGGATTTCCCGGGAAATTTGTTGAAAATTTTCCGTTTCCCGGGAATTTTTTAACCCCGGGAAATTGGACGCTCTATATTTGAGTTACACTGAAATAAAAAAAAAAGTATCAAATTCCTTAATTCTAGGAATATTGCCTCCTTTTCTTATTAGGTAATCCAAAAAACCCGATTACTAAATAAGGAAAGGAGCCAAAATTCCTAGAATTTAGGAATTTGGTATTTTTTTTATTTCAGTGTAAACCATCAATTAACATAAAAATTCAATTTTGTATTTTATGCCATAACTTCGTATTCATCCTCAAGATGTTTTTTGGAGTATTTAAAAGGGTCAGTTCTGCAAAAAAAATCAAAACATCAAAAAAAAATAATATGATATTAAAAAAAGTTTCTTTGGAGCTTTTAAAAACCACTGATTTGCTCCTTCTAAGAACCTATCAAGAAAAATTGTTATTACATTCATAACCTTTCGAAAATATCAATCTCTTTGGCTTTTGTTTTTAACCCAGAACCAGGGTTGCCTGGTCCAACTGTTCAAGTACCGAAAATATATCTAGTAGAATCTGACAGACAAAATACTGACAAGTTTGAATGGGAAAAAGAAAGGGGCCATGAAATAAAACCAAAAAAAAAAAAAAGAAAATAAAAATCTGTCAAAATCTGACAGAACTAATGATAAACCTATATTCTGATTGTCACTTGGAAAATCTAGCAATCCCAAATTTATCTGGCAACCTGACAACCCTGACCCCAGAACCTCATTTCTTAGATACAATCCATACTCAACTATCCGGAGTTCGATATCACGGAGAAAAATGAGTTTTCAATATCGTGAACAAGCGTTCTTAAAATTGATTACCACAAACAAAGTGCCCACGTTTGAAAAATGAACGTATAAAAACTGAATTTACAAGCCAGAATTATAACATTTTAAAATGAAACAATGCTTGGATAATGCATTATACAGCAGTGCATTTGGTTTTTCAATCATTTGTTTTCAAAATCTTAAAATTAAGGAAAATATTTGTTAGCGAACCATGGAAAATAAAATAATGATTAAAAACTATTTTTTTAATTATTTTCGGCTGATTGCCGATTTCGAGGGGTAGAGATGAGATAAAACTTTGAAAAATATTTGCATTGCATAAGGGGTCATCTTAAGCCGAACAGCTAAAAATAAGTCATCGAAAAAACTAAATTTGTTGTGTTTCGATTACCTCAAGATTAAGTCTGGGCTGTAGTTTGCAAAATTAACTTAAATCGTATCATAAATTTGAATATTTTAATCAAGAACTTTTTAACCTCATTTTTGAAAACCTTTTGGCCCATGAAATTGTTGACTTGCATTTCTGTTATTATTTTTGTGAAGTAATATGTCTGCATCACTATATTTATGAATTTTATTAAATAAATGAAGATCCTTTGTTTGAGTTTGTATTCTTATTCTCAATAGAAAACAAAAATCGTTATCTCAAAAATGCTTTATTTTATGATAAATCTAAAGCGTCAATTTTTTTGAGTTTTTATTATCTCGTTAAAAGTGAAAAGTAATTTATTTGAAAATCTCTGGAAATCCTGATATTCCGGGAACTAAACACTGGAAACCTAAAATTTCCTTAGCTTAATTTTCACAATTTTTAAGTTATAATTATCACAAAAGCTGATTGAATAATTATACGTTTGCTACTGCCAATAATTTGCATAATATTTATTGACTTTTATGAAATATTTGGTAGTACAGTCCAGACTCGATTATCCGAAGCCTCGATTATCCGAAGTTCGATAATTCGAAGGTTTGTATGGGACTTTGAATAATCAAATAACAATAAATAATATATTTTTTCGATTTTTTTTTATTTTCTTACTTACATCAAATTCGAGTTCTGCGACCCAATTATAGTCAAATTTGAATGGTTGATTGCCTGTAAAATTCAAAAATGCATTATTTCAATGTTTCATCATAACCATTTTGGCCCCCATCCTGGATTTAAAAATTTTAATTCACTTTAGAGGCGTTGAAGGGTCATATATCAATTAACAAAAATATGACAATGAAAAAAAAAATTTTTCGTGGTTCGTTTATCCCAAGTATTTTTCTTCATAAAATTATTTTTAATAGGTCCTTTTCAGTACTGGGACCTGGTAAGGACCGAGTCGGCTTTATCCGAAGTTTCGATTATCCGAAATTAAATTTTGTCAAGGCTTTCGGATAATCGAGTCTGGACTGTAGCATTATCATTAAAATTTAAATTTCATGATTTTCATTTGCTCCAATGTTCAATAGCTTGCAAAATGCAAAATGATTTCCATGATATTAAAGTAAAAAAAAAAACGAGTTCCATAGATAGTTTTGTTTTCAAAAATGTAGTAAAAATGTATCATGGTTCTTAATAAACATTTGAATTCTTTCAAGTGCATATTTATTTGATTCTTTTTAATTTTGCACATGTGTGACATAAAATTTCATTTCAAAAGCGTTTCTCGGAATTGCAAAAAAAATGTTGTAAGCAACTCGGTACAAAACTTGATTTTTTCAGCATTCGTCGTATTTATAAATATACGACTTTTGTGCTCAAAAAATAATCTGTTTTGAAATGCAAAAAATTTTGTATGGAACTTTTTGCACCTTATTGCATAATCTACTATTAACATTTTTGACCGGTTTAAAAAGTTCAAGAAAGCCAATAAACATCAGATTTTTTTTCGCAATAACAAAATAGGTAAAAGAATGTTCCAAAAACCTGAATTTTCAAAAAGATGTTTTGTTTTTAGACTGATCGGCTTGTTTTTAGATTAGATTGGATTAATTTTAATTTAAAAACTCGAAATAAATGTTAGTATGAAGAGCAAACAAACTAAAGTTTTATTTTTTCAACAATTCAAATTAAACCAAAATTTTTTAACATATCGCGAGTTGAGGATGATGACACTGATTAAAACTAATTTGTTGCATTTGTATATCAGCAACCAGCAGTCTGATCAACAAAGTCAAACAGATAAAATTATATTCGAAACTTTATAAGACATTTCGATTGCAAATCTTAAACATAAAATAATTTTTAAATGTTGTTCGATATCAAAATTGTGAATATCCATAAATAGAATTCTAAGGCATGATTTTTGAAAAATATAGATTTTTCGACTCGCCGTGCATAGAATTGGAAAAAAATGAAACTTTCACAAAACAACACATTTTCGCGAATCACACCAAAGAAAATCGTTTCCGAAATACTCGAATAAAATAAATGTTGAAGATTTGTGGTGATTTTCCTTGTCAGCACCACTTAAAATTATTTATTTCGTTTTGTTTACACACATTGCCCATCTACAAAAAGTGTCAGATTTTTTTTCCGACGTGTGACGTTACACCTGCAAGTGTAGTTGTGAAATAGATGATCCACCGAATATTCAGATGTTGATTTTTTGAGATTCCGTTTTACTGATCTTTCGTGCGCGAAAGAGGAGAGCCAAGTTTCCTTTCGTTTTTTTTCTTGATGAGCGTCAAATTATTTTCTTTTGATTTGTAGAATTATACTTTTTGGGTACTTAATTTTTTGTTTGTAAATGAAATACGCAGCTTTCTAATTTTTCAAACACTTTTAGAGACAACAAGCTTTAAAACATCCTGCTTGAAAAAAAAAATCAAATATAAATATTTTAAACAATTTGCACACATATCATTTACATGAAGCTTCCCGGTGATTTAATTTGCGCCTTCTTGATTTAAACCCTTGCCACGTATCCATTTCCTGCACAGCCATTCCGGAGGAAATTGATAAATAAAACTTCCAACGACAAAACTTTCGCCCTACGTGTTCGCCAACAACAAAAACGTAAAGTACAAAAGTTTTCCACCAACCAGCCCTCCCACACTTGATTTCCACCAAGACTTTTTCCAGGGGGCTTCGTGTTTCATCAAGACGACGAAAGGATCCAAACTCTCGTACGTTTTTTTTCTTCTTTTCTGAACAACTCGTTCACTTTTTTTTTTGCTCAAGGATCCTCCCCCATCCATCCTGTGCGATGATTTGATTTATTTTGATTTGATTTGTTGCGAGTTCAAAGTTTTTCCCCGAGACCTTTCCTCCTTCTTATCGATCCAGAGAGACGCTCGTCTTTTCCTTTTGAGGGAGGAAAAGAAAAAGTTAAAGGATGAGCCACCCAGAAGAGTTTGCTTGAGTTGACAAGATTTGTGCCGTCGTAGTCGGGCTGCCATCAAGTCGCTCGTCATCGATTTTTGTTCAGGGGAGGGGTTGGGGAACTCCAAGTCAGGGGTCCGGAAAGAGCGTGACAAGTTGATGCTGATTTTCCAGGGGAAAATCAGAGAGGGGAAGGTGTGGAAGGAGAGCGGGATGCGAATCGAAGCCAAAAGGACAAAAAGTGTAACATTTGAGGTAAGGTGTTTGTATTCTTATTCTCAATAGAAAACAAAAATCGTTATCTCAAAAATGCTTTATTTTATGATAAATCTAAAGCGTCAATTTTTTTGAGTTTTTATTATCTCGTTAAAAGTGAAAAGTAATTTATTTGAAAATCTCTGGAAATCCTGATATTCCGGGAACTAAACACTGGAAACCTAAAATTTCCTTAGCTTAATTTTCACAATTTTTAAGTTATAATTATCACAAAAGCTGATTGAATAATTATACGTTTGCTACTGCCAATAATTTGCATAATATTTATTGACTTTTATGAAATATTTGGTAGTACAGTCCAGACTCGATTATCCGAAGCCTCGATTATCCGAAGTTCGATAATTCGAAGGTTTGTATGGGACTTTGAATAATCAAATAACAATAAATAATATATTTTTTCGATTTTTTTTTTTATTTTCTTACTTACATCAAATTCGAGTTCTGCGACCCAATTATAGTCAAATTTGAATGGTTGATTGCCTGTAAAATTCAAAAATGCATTATTTCAATGTTTCATCATAACCATTTTGGCCCCCATCCTGGATTTAAAAATTTTAATTCACTTTAGAGGCGTTGAAGGGTCATATATCAATTAACAAAAATATGACAATGAAAAAAAAAATTTTTCGTGGTTCGTTTATCCCAAGTATTTTTCTTCATAAAATTATTTTTAATAGGTCCTTTTCAGTACTGGGACCTGGTAAGGACCGAGTCGGCTTTATCCGAAGTTTCGATTATCCGAAATTAAATTTTGTCAAGGCTTTCGGATAATCGAGTCTGGACTGTAGCATTATCATTAAAATTTAAATTTCATGATTTTCATTTGCTCCAATGTTCAATAGCTTGCAAAATGCAAAATGATTTCCATGATATTAAAGTAAAAAAAAAAACGAGTTCCATAGATAGTTTTGTTTTCAAAAATGTAGTAAAATGTATCATGGTTCTTAATAAACATTTGAATTCTTTCAAGTGCATATTTATTTGATTCTTTTTAATTTTGCACATGTGTGACATAAAATTTCATTTCAAAAGCGTTTCTCGGAATTGCAAAAAAATGTTGTAAGCAACTCGGTACAAAACTTGATTTTTTCAGCATTCGTCGTATTTATAAATATACGACTTTTGTGCTCAAAAAATAATCTGTTTTGAAATGCAAAAAATTTTGTATGGAACTTTTTGCACCTTATTGCATAATCTACTATTAACATTTTTGACCGGTTTAAAAAGTTCAAGAAAGCCAATAAACATCAGATTTTTTTTCGCAATAACAAAATAGGTAAAAGAATGTTCCAAAAACCTGAATTTTCAAAAAGATGTTTTGTTTTTAGACTGATCGGCTTGTTTTTAGATTAGATTGGATTAATTTTAATTTAAAAACTCGAAATAAATGTTAGTATGAAGAGCAAACAAACTAAAGTTTTATTTTTTTCAACAATTCAAATTAAACCAAAATTTTTTTAACATATCGCGAGTTGAGGATGATGACACTGATTAAAACTAATTTGTTGCATTTGTATATCAGCAACCAGCAGTCTGATCAACAAAGTCAAACAGATAAAATTATATTCGAAACTTTATAAGACATTTCGATTGCAAATCTTAAACATAAAATAATTTTTAAATGTTGTTCGATATCAAAAATTGTGAATATCCATAAATAGAATTCTAAGGCATGATTTTTTGAAAAAATATAGATTTTTCGACTCGCCGTGCATAGAATTGGAAAAAAATGAAACTTTCACAAAACAACACATTTTCGCGAATCACACCAAAGAAAATCGTTTCCGAAATACTCGAATAAAATAAATGTTGAAGATTTGTGGTGATTTTCCTTGTCAGCACCACTTAAAATTATTTATTTCGTTTTGTTTACACACATTGCCCATCTACAAAAAGTGTCAGATTTTTTTTCCGACGTGTGACGTTACACCTGCAAGTGTAGTTGTGAAATAGATGATCCACCGAATATTCAGATGTTGATTTTTTGAGATTCCGTTTTACTGATCTTTCGTGCGCGAAAGAGGAGAGCCAAGTTTCCTTTCGTTTTTTCTTGATGAGCGTCAAATTATTTTCTTTTGATTTGTAGAATTATACTTTTGGGTACTTAATTTTTGTTTGTAAATGAAATACGCAGCTTTCTAATTTTTCAAACACTTTTAGAGACAACAAGCTTTAAAACATCCTGCTTGAAAAAAATCAAATATAAATATTTTAAACAATTTGCACACATATCATTTACATGAAGCTTCCCGGTGATTTAATTTGCGCCTTCTTGATTTAAACCCTTGCCACGTATCCATTTCCTGCACAGCCATTCCGGAGGAAATTGATAAATAAAACTTCCAACGACAAAACTTTCGCCCTACGTGTTCGCCAACAACAAAAACGTAAAGTACAAAAGTTTTCCACCAACCAGCCCTCCCACACTTGATTTCCACCAAGACTTTTTCCAGGGGGCTTCGTGTTTCATCAAGACGACGAAAGGATCCAAACTCTCGTACGTTTTTTTTCTTCTTTTCTGAACAACTCGTTCACTTTTTTTGCTCAAGGATCCTCCCCCATCCATCCTGTGCGATGATTTGATTTATTTTGATTTGATTTGTTGCGAGTTCAAAGTTTTTCCCCGAGACCTTTCCTCCTTCTTATCGATCCAGAGAGACGCTCGTCTTTTCCTTTTGAGGGAGGAAAAGAAAAAGTTAAAGGATGAGCCACCCAGAAGAGTTTGCTTGAGTTGACAAGATTTGTGCCGTCGTAGTCGGGCTGCCATCAAGTCGCTCGTCATCGATTTTTGTTCAGGGGAGGGGTTGGGGAACTCCAAGTCAGGGGTCCGGAAAGAGCGTGACAAGTTGATGCTGATTTTCCAGGGGAAAATCAGAGAGGGGAAGGTGTGGAAGGAGAGCGGGATGCGAATCGAAGCCAAAAGGACAAAAAGTGTAACATTTGAGGTAATTCAATCAACATAAAATTACGCTCTCTGTCAAAGGACGGCTGAAGTTGCCGTTGGCTGGGAAGGTTTGATGGATTTATTGAGGAGTTTGGTGCTGGGGAAGTGAAGACGAGGTGACAGTTGTGAGTTCATCACATGAATTGAAATGCAGTTGAACTTTTGGGACGGATTTGAATGGAATGAAATCGTTTTCAAGAGCCCTTGAGGAAAAAGTGCACTTTACTTCATTACGGTAGCTGTTAGTTGCGTTATCAAAAAATCGATCGTGTATTTAAGTTGTGTCTTGAAAGGAATCACAATTTGTCACAAATTTAGTCATTCCAACTTGACTCATACAATCCTCCTGTCAGAAACACTCCCACTCACCGCAACTCCTCATCAAGCCACGACGTTTGTTTCAAAACAAATGACTTTCCCAATTGCCTTTTTGATTGGCATCGAAGGTTCGTTCCGAAATGCCTCAACCTTCTGCCAATCTCGTCAAAATATGGAACACGCCCGGTTGTGACAGGCTGCTTTGGACGGTGATGTGCCAATAAAATGTATCGAAGTCGAATGTTTTATTCCACCAATGTTTCTTTTTATTTTGTATGGAAGTTTACGTGAATCTCTCGCTGAATTCTATCAATTACTTAATCGCATGTCCGCTGGACTAGGCCATGCAAGCAGAATATGTTGCAGATTTTTCGCCTACACAACAGATTTGCACTCCAGATTGCTAAAAATGATAAGGTGAATGTACCTATATCGCAACCTGCGTATTTAAAATTTGTTTCGTTTAAAATATTTTTAATAAATTGAACAACTGAAATAACATCAACGCAACTTAATTTAAGTGAAAATATTTCAAAACAAAATCAGCTAAATATTTAAAAAAAAGTCAACTTTAAGACAACCACCCCTTGGTAGGCACACTGTTGGCTGGCCCATGGATGTTGCAGACTCGCGTGCGCCCACAGAACAGACACGCCAAATGACGGACGGCGAGCCATCGCCAATGCTCGGAATTCTGGTTGTCCACATCAGCGGCGGCAGCTCACTCACAGAGCAATTTTATGAAGGTTGTACCTGGAGATGCCCTAAATGTTTTGATTTTTGTTATTTCAGTTGTGTACGATTTTTCCCAAAAAAAACATTATTTAATTTTAGGTATGTTTATTTTTATAAAGCACTCCTTTTTTATTCCTTAATATTTCAAGCTCAATTTTATTGGCCAATTATACAAAATGAGTATGTTCAGTATTTGATTTTCTAAACCTTTCCCTAGCAGTTTTTTTGTTACTGTTATCAAAAATCTGATCAAAAATCCATTTCAAAAATAATATAAAAGAGTTTAATATAACAATGTTTTCAAACATGTTTATCTTCATAATTCTTTGTTTTATATTCACAAAACAAAATCTTGAAAAATTAAATAAATAACAAGCCACCATTTCATTATTTTAATGAAAAAAAAAACCATTGGAAAATGCATTATAAGCGCGTTCTACTGATACGCAATCCTTGTTATTAATTTAGGCGTTATCCATAAAGTACGTCACGCTCTAGGGGGGAGGGGGGGTTGTCTTCAGCGTGACAAAGTGTGACAAGGGAAGAGGGGGGGGGGGGTCCGTGAGACCGTGACGTCACGCTAGACTAATTCCTGAATACTGAAAATTTAGTCAAAGAATATATATTTAATAAAATTTACTTATAAATCAAACACGACGCAAGGCTTTAACAAAATAAAAATAAAAATCTAAACACAACCTGTGAAAATTAAAAGTTTAAATAATCCTATTTATATTCTATTTTATAAATAATCCTATTTATTGCCCAGGTATTTAACAACGTGGGTTTTATAGAAAACCTGGATGTATGGGTATCAAAAGATTGGAAATTTTATGCCCTTTTCGATTCCACATAGGTTGACTTGTTAATTGTGGACCGGTTCGGATGCCGGCGGATTTTCCGACGACGTAATTCCGGGTTGGTACGAAATTCCAACGAAAAATCTATTCTATCGGTATTACTCCTACTCCAAAATGTTTATTTTAGCAATTCTATGGTAATATATTGACATTTAGTTAAATTGAAACTCTGCAAAATTATGTTTAGATAAGCCATTATTTTAAACTTCTCAAAGTGTCATGATTTTCTCAATGAACATGATTTTTAATCGGAAAACGGAATGCATTTTCGGATTCTTTGGACAATTTTCCACTAGGAGAAGGTAACATAAGTTTGTAAATAGTAAATAACCCGAGCATGGGTAAAAAACAAGGGAAATGCGCAATAATACCTTTCTCTGGTATCAATACCAAATTTTGGTATTCCTGGACCCTTTAAAATTTGTCTTAAGGATTATGCAAGAGCAAAATGTGGTATCATACCAATTTATGGTATTGTTTTGATATTGCAAAATTGCAGAATTTGTAAATGGTCGAACACCACATATTGGTATTCTTTTGGTATTACAGTGTTTTATAAAATTCCTCTGAAACTATGGGAAAATTTTGACCAATTTTGACAATATAATTAATTTTGCACTAAAATGATGTCTCAAAGCGAATGCTTCATTGAAAACCGGAAATTTCAAACTTGATTTTAAACATTTTTGATATACCCCCTACAGAAATGACTTGAAATTGTGGAAAATTTTCTAAGTCAGGATGGCACATTTTGGTATTATTTTGGTATTGAAAGGTTTCATCAATTTTCTCTGAAACTATGGAATTTTTTTTACCAATTTGGACAAGATAATTAATTTTGCGCTAAAATGACTTGAAAAACAACCAAATACTTTGAAAAACGAGTCAATCGAAAGATTATTGAATTTTGGTGAATTTCAATCCAGTTTTATTTTAATAACACTTATTTTTCAATCTTGTTATTTTTCAGAATCTTCAAGAACTTCATGCACAGGCCTTTCATCAATGACAAATGCATTCGGTGTGGTGAAGAATATCACTAAAAACAACATGGAATCATCAGGTGAGTAGATTTGGCTGTTGCATATGGATCATTTCCGTTTTTTCACTAACTGCAATTGCTGCATTAAAAAAAATGGTATGAAAATACCAAATTTTGCTATTACTTGTGCAAATACCAGCGACCAAAATGTGCTCTTGGTTGCCCAGTAATAGATGGTAAAATACCATGAAATCATACCAAAATCATGTTTGTGGAAGACCACAGGAATACCAAAATATAACTTTCCAAGGGCTCGGGAATACCTAAAATTAAAACTATGGCAATACCAAGTTTTGGTATTCAAGCAATGTTCAAAAATCCAGAAGACCTCATCTTGGTATTGAAATGGTTCTATTTTGAGGTATTATTTTACCCTTGGAATAACATGGTTTGGTATTGTTGTGCCCTTCCACATACAAGACTTTGGTATGATTTAATGGTATTTTACCATCTATTACTGGGCAACCAAGGGCACATTTTGGTCGCTGTTATTTGCTCAAGTAATACCAAAATTTGGTATTCCCGTGTTATTTACCCCTGCTCGGGAATATGTGTTTTTGAAACACGATTTTAAAAAATCTCCAAATTTATAGGCAATTTCAGTTGAACAAATTTCATGTAAAATGTGAAAACTTGTGATTTGTGCTTCGAATTCAGTATAAAATGCAATATAAATCGATAATTTTATAAACAAAACTAGTTTTAACAAATTTCAGGCAAGATTCCGACTTTTTAACAATTTTAGCTAAAATTTATATGTATTTTGCTTAAAAGCTTATATACTTAGTTAACTAAATATAAACATTGATTTTTTTTCTTAAAAACTATATCAGCTACTTTAGTGATGGTACATTTAACGTGCAAATGAAGTTTGAACATCTTAAATATGATTTTAACAAGAAAAACCATGACTATCAAAGTCACCCCGGAATTCAAACTAAGAATTTTTTAACGTTACTATTTTTCTAAACGTTATTGAAAAAACTTTTTTTCCGAGATTGTGCATGAACTTTGTGTGGTCTACCCCAGTACATGTTTTAAAAATAATAATCTTGAGAAAAACCTTACCTGTTGGAAAATATTCTAAAAACAAATTGAAATCCTATCAAAGTCACCCCGGTTTACGGTACTAGGTTTCTGTCAAACTTTAAATTGTTACATTTTTCATCACAAAATGTGCATAGTGGCCAAGGGGTGTAAATACTTTTTTTACATACTGTACATTTTTCGGGATTATTTTTCAAGTGAGTGACTAAGTAATGGTCAAAAGAACATGTTGCCGGTAGTTGGAAGCAATTTTATATCTTAAGAGCTTTGAAATCGTTAACGCTGGTAAAAAGATATTGATGGCGACTTTCGTTAAGCAGTTAACCTTTGATCTTGCGTGTGGATGTGTGTGCCACCAAAATGATGAGAAATGGTCTCGCAAAATAGAAATTATGATCAAAAGTGTATCAAATTTGATCTTTTTAGCCAGTAAATGGTTTGAATTTGCGTGCTTACTCGAGGCGGTGCTGTTGCTGGTAAGTTTATAGCCTAAATAGTATTTTGGAGCTTAAATCGAGCATCAAACTCTCCATATGACGAAGATAGGTGTTTGATTAGAAAGGGTATATTTCCCCTAATCACCACGCTGGTCATTTTTATTTTTTGACTGAAAAGTTTAAATTTATGTTTTTTGATTATTAAGAAAGATTTTTGAAGTTCGTGCAATGCATTTAATGCTTAATGGCTATTATTAATCTAAACAAACTAAGACGGAACGTTAAAATCTTTTTTTAGGGTTAGTGGTATTAATTAAAAATCCACTGGGAAGAATGGACCACTCTATTCCTGGTTTACAAGAACTATCAAAATTTCTATGATTCGATTCAATTGGCTCACAAATCATATTTAATGCAATATTATCATATAACACTATTTTCAAAAATGTTTATATTTTTACCGGACAATTTAATAAAAGTAATAAAACATCATAAAAAAATGATAAAAATGTTCCTAGAGTAATTTCCAATCTCTCACGAACGTTTAATCAAACGGAATAGCTTGTTTGCTGAGGTGACCTATTTTGCCCCACAGGATGACTCATTCTGCCCTGCACCCTGGAGAGGTAGTTAAAAATCACAATTTTTTTAGTAAATACAAAACAATATTAACTAGTTTTTCCTTAAACAAATACTTCGAACATTCCAAAGCAAAAGTCTACTGCATTGAATGCAAGGTTTTGTAAGTTTTTCTAAGGTTTTCAGATTATTTTACTAAGGCGGCCCATTCCGCCCTTAAGATACTCATTTTACAAACTTAGCTTAAAGTTTTAAATCTTTTTTTCCCCATTTTTTATCAGCCCATTCCTTGACCTTTATTAGCACTTGAAATAAATTTAGATGGCATTGCAAGAAAAATCATATAAACATTTCGGACAATAATTTTGGAAACGGGACCATTTTAGATTTGAGTGTAAATCAAAAACATTAACTTTTCTATTGCAATAAAAAACATAGGCTATATTTTATGAATGATCTCAAGGGCCAGTCGTTGAACAATTTTCGAGGGAGGTCGTGGGCCGGACTACTGACACAGTTAATGCAAAAAAATATTATTATGCTTCAAAATCAGTTTATATTATCAGCGGCAATAAAGGGTGTAGTCCTAACTCCATCCAATTGACGATTTGCACTATTTTAACAACTTATTTTACCAAACTATTGATAGAAAATTGTTTACTTACTTGCTACTGAGCTATTTTTTTTTTTTTTTTTGCTCGATTTAAATTGAAAACTCCTTCTAGAAGCTTTGTTTGAACGTCAAAGTGCTGATATGTCAATATTAGGTTAGCACGATGGAATTACATGCTATTCCCCGAGCATTTCATAACACAATTGATCATTCCTACATGAAATCAAATAAAAACATTACCTGCGTCCACCACACGTTTTCATCACTCGAATAAAACCCCTCCCCTAGATTCCCACAGCCTCGTTAGCACACTTTTCCTATAGCTGCCCTGCCCAGCCCTCAGCTTTCCCACTCTCCCCGGTCGGATCGTCACGGTTCCGTGGAAATTGTGATGGGTATAATAAAATCAGACTTTTAATGCTCATAATAGCGTAAATAGAATATAGAAATGATTTGCGATGAAAAGGATGTTGAACCGATCAGCGCCAGTCGGCCAGGACACGGGACACAGGTTCCGACGGCGGCCGGCCCGCCGACGGCGCGGCGGTGGTTGTGGGCAGGACGGAATAATATGCGTCAAAAACAGGTACCGGTAAATTTATGAAACCTATTTCACATTTCAGCATCAATTTATTTGCTCTTCGGCTCTGAATACAAATCATAATGGATTTCGCTGGCAGATTATCGTGTGCCTTAATGTGAATGCGGTTCAACGGTGTTTTGTTTGAGTCATGCGTTTTTGTTTGCTGTATGTCTTGGATATTAATTCAAATTGTGATTACTGGGTTGTAATCGAAGTTGCACTAAACTTAATTGATTTCTCAAAAATAGAGGAAATATCTTTTGGTCTGGTTTTCACAAATACGAAGTTCAAAATTCAATAACGAATATCGTCAAAATTTGTCAAACATCATTTTGCACTCCAACTACAAAAACTCTAGAAGAAAATGTGCTTTCGGAACATCAGAACGTACAACGTCCAATTCGTGCAAGATGTGGAGGCAGATTTGAATCCAATCAAAGCCGGATTGCTCTATGATTGATGAGCGACGACTGGCAGCCGGTCATCAACTTCGGGTCCTCGTTCTACAAAGTGCGTTGCATTTTGTGCAGTCTTCTAGACCGGGTGATGAATTTGCACCTCTTTGATGATGTGTGATCGGGGCTCTTACTGCAATGTTCTGGGATGCAACGGCAGGATCTGACCGACCTGACAAAGACTTGTGGTGGAACACGTTTCTTGTTTGATTTTTCCTGAAAATTGTTCGATTTCGCGTACATGACTGGACTTGCAGTTTTTTTGGGTGGAGCGTTTATTTTTTTCTTCAGAAATTGCACTGCTATAAGTGATGTTTTTTTTGTACCACTTCTTCTCTAGTTCATGGCGTTTTTGGATCGTAATGCCTTTTTAAAACGAGTTCGGCGGAATTGATTGAAAATTTTAGAGAAAGAACATCTGATCATGAACATCTGCCATCATGATTGCAAATTGTGGGACATTTGAATTATATGGTTGGGTAATTAATGGGTAATTTTTACAAATCAGTTTTTTTTAAATAAACTTATTTTGTTATAAAGTTAAGTTATTCAACTTAGATTCATTTAGAAATAATAATGATCTTGGGTGGATCAAGTTTTAAACATTTTTTTAACTTAAATTCAATAAATTAAATGAAGAAACTGACAGTAAGCTTTTTATAACACCATCGTTTTATCCACCGATTGTAAAAAGACTAAAAACCTTGTTCATGAATAATTCATAAGAATTATTCTAAGATTATATGCAATATATTGACTGATGGATTGGCCGGGACCGTGGTGTAGGGGTAAGCGTGGTTGCCTCTCACCCAGTCGGCCTGGGTTTGATCCCAGAAGGTCCCGATGGCAAATTTTGAGACGAGATTTGTCTGATCACGCCTTCCGTCGGACAGGGAAGTAAATGTTGGTCCCGGTCTAACCTAGTGGTTAGGTCGTTAGCTCAGTTTAGGTGCAGGAGTCGTCTCCCTGGGTCCTGTCTCGGTGGAGTCGTTGGTAGGCAGTTGGACTACCAATCCAAAGGTCGTCAGTTAGAATTCCGGGGTGGATGGAAGCTAAGGTGTAAAAAGAGGTTTGCAATTGCCTCAACAATCAAGCCTTCGAACACCTAGTTTCGAGTAGGAATCTCGCAATCGAGAACGCCAAGGTAATGCTGTAGAGCGAATAATTTGTTTTTTTTTTTTTTTTGACTGATGGATAAATGTATTCATAAGATTATGTTAAATAAATGCATTCTAAATGCATTTTCTCAATATTTCATCAACGCGATTTTGGACGCCATCTTGAATTTAAAAATACTAAAACACCCTCGAGTACCGTCATCTGGGGCGAAACGGGACACATGGGGCGAATTGAGGCAGCAGAAATTTGACGTTTGGTTAGTCCTTTAGATATTATGGTATTTTAACAGGTTCGCTAATGTTTTTGTTAGAAGTTTTTCCCGAGTAAGTTTTAAAAGGACGTTCGAGCCACTATTTATCATATTTTTACGAAACAAGATAAAAATCATTGTTTTTTATTCTAGATCATTGCTGGAGCTACATTTGAAAAAAAAATGTTGCTTCAGATTTGAAGGACGTGTAGATGAACAATCTCAATCAAATTCGTGTAAATACCAATTAAATACGGGATTTTTTACAAACGGCTCTTGCGTTTTTATGAAATGTTATTTGAGAATTGTTGTGGGTTTGTATAGGGTTTTTCAATGATACTTTGTTTCTTCGCTTCAGTTTGGAAAACATCTCAAATTACAAAACATTGTCGATAAGTATTACCTGTTAAAACTCAATAAGTGCTGTAATGAACTTTTCTGCAGTGTTATTTTTGACGATAAGTAGGCCATTTCTCCATTGTAGTCCTGACAGGATAAGTAAAAAAGATCGCCAAGATCGCCATTTTGCAGCTCTAAATGCCTCACCTTTTGAAATTCGATACTGAGATAATCAATAAAAACAGAAAAAAAACTCGTGCACTGTTGTCACTCTTTATATGGAAGAAGTTTCGATCGTGTCATGCTTTCTTGACACACCATAAAAATTGATGTAAGTGCGACAACTGGCCAAAGAAATTTCAGGTCAGAACGCGTTTGACACGCGTACATGCCCGACGACCGTAATCATGTGTAATTATAACTTTGGACACCGGCAACCAAATTCAACCGAAATTTGAGACAAGGCACAGAATTGTCAACCAAACAAAACGTGTTTGTTATTGTTTACATTGCGTGCTCAAGTTTTTGTTTATTTATGGTCAAACCTTAAATGCGTTTTCTTGGAACGTCAAAAAGCAACGTGCGTCAACATAACACGACAACGTCAAACTGAAATAATCCTTTTTTCATATTTAGTTGATTCACAACTAGATTCCTTAGGACGTTTTGAACTGTAATTTCAATCAGAGCTAAAATGCAACGAATGAAACATTGCAGGATAAAAGCTTTGCATGCAAGCTTGCACGCAAGGCTCTATAAGCATGCAGTATACACTGTTAATTTCATCCGTCATGGCCAAGGCTGTATATCATAGGTACTCGCGATCTTGCTTTGCATTAGTGTGAGTGCATGACTCCGTGCCACTAAAACCAAAACAATAACAAACGAACAATGGACCGTGCCAGGAAAACCAAAACATAAACAATGTCAGTGTCAGTGGAGTGAGAGAGTCAGCGATAACGATTTTGACAACCGCACTACTACACACTCAATCGCGAGTACCTTAGGTAGAAAGCCATGCGTCATGGCTACCCGGCCGGCGTTTCCTCATTAATTCCAAACGTCACCCCCTTCGATCCGGGGTTTGTTATTGTTGTGTGTTATGTTACGCCGCCCGTTCACCGACGTTTGATTCCGCAATTTTATTTACAATGTTCCTCCGTCAACGCACCTCCGTTCAACATTTAATCAACATTTCCCGTTACGTGTCCAGCCCTTCCTCAACCAACTCAGGAGCGGCTGCCATCCGGCAGTCCAACAGCAGTGTTCAGCTCCAGCGACTTCTTCCCGCTGGGAGCCAAACCTCGTTTCTAGCGCGGAGAACCTATTCCACCGGAAGCCAGGACCAGGATGCGGCTCCACGAAAACCGCGCAGCCTGCCGCGGCTAATGGACTTTCCGGAACTCGTATGGCCGTCCGTCATAAAGACCGTCAAGAACTGGATCATGGTGCACTTTATCATCCGGCCGTACTTTGATCGGGAGTTCACCCTGCCGGACTTTGTCCAGGGTGCCAAGCAAGCGCTGCAGGTCGTGTCGGCGTCGCTGGCCGGCGGAGAACTTAAGAATTTGGATGGGCTCGTCGAACGGCAAACGCTGAACGACCTGAAGACGGCCGTCGGAAAGATGTCTGTTGCGCAACGGTACGACCTGATGGTGGCCAAGGAGGATATTTACTTTTCCTTTCCTTATCAGGTTTGGGGTTGACTTGATCCTACTTATTGCTGGTGATTAGCTAACAATTTTGAATTTTAGGTCGGCGTCATGTTTGACGAAGAGGATGAAGAGAGTCAGAAGAGGTTTGTCGAAATTACCATGGTGTTCCACGTGCTCAAAGGACTGAAGGGAATGATTGAGCGGGGTGACCAGATACCGTTGAATATTGGGTGAGTGTTTGGTTCTTTAGAAGTTCCGTCAAGATTATCTGATGTTTCGATTATCCGAAGTTCGATTAACCATAAGTTTGTATAGCACTTCGGATAACCGAATCATAAACCAAACAATGTTTTATTTTTTTTATGTTTCTTAGGATTTGGATAATTGAATCGAACCTTAATTTTGGCCACCGTGCTATCTTGTCACACCCGCCATTTTGACGTTCCGAGAAAAACGCGTTTTAATGTTTGACCTTGAATAAACAAAAACGAAAGCACGCGATGTAAACAATAACATACGTTTTGTTTGGCTGACCATTCTGTGCATTATACCGAATTTTGGTAGAAGTTGGTTGCTGGAGTCCCGAGTTATAATTACAAATGTTTACGGTAGTCTAACTTGTACGTGCGTCAAACGCGTTCTGACCAGAAATCCCTTTAGCTAGTTGTCGCACATACATTAATTTTCAGGGAGTGGCAAGATAGCACGACAAGATTGAAACTACTTTCATATGTAAAGTGACAAAAATGCACAGAGTTTTTTTCGGATTTCGTTGAAAATCTATTCAATCTATTGTAATCGAATTTTGGGGATCTGTGAAGGTTAAAAGGTGAGGCATTGTGAGCTGCTCAAAATGGCGTTGTTAACTCAATTTGGCCCAAAATGCACGTACGATGGAATATTGATAAAGTAACAAAAGTATTATGGAATCTTCTTGAAAAATCCATTTTTGCATAAGGGTTTAATAAAAATTTATCATATCATAACAAAATTTGTTATTGGTCTGATATTGGTTGAAAGCCAAAACAACTTTGAAATAATATTCCTTATAATGGAAGAATACCTCCAACTGTTATTGGGATGATCGGATTAGTTGTTAAAATAACAAAACATTATAACAAAGATTTGCTCGGAGAATAATTAACAACATAACAATCCAATAACAAAAAATACATAACGACAAATAACAAATCTTGTCCTAAATAATATACAATGTTATTGCCCTAGTATTTTCAAATATCAGAAAATATTATTCCCAAGTTATTTCCGTTAGCTCAGGATATTCCCAAAATTCGATTTCAACCACGAGAAATACAAAAATTAATCGTGCATTATTGGCACTCTTCACATGAAAGAATCAGTGGTGCTATCTTGACACACCTGAATATTGCTGTAAGTGGGACAACTGGCCAAACGGATTTCACGTCAGAACGCGTTTGTCCTACGTACATGCCCGACTACCGTAAGTAAATCTTTCCCAGTTCCTGAGGGGAACACCCTTGAAGAGTATCGGGGCCGGCATTTACAAAGCGGATTCAGTGGAAGTTTCATTCTCAACTTAATGTTAACATGTTAAGGTTAATGTTAACATTCCATAGGTCGCCTCCCTAAGGTGTCGTAATAAGGTCCAGTTTGTGACGATACACTACCTTCCCTTTACTAAGCAATCGATTCCAGAAGAAAAAAGATCACCAGTTGTGTTGGTCCAAGCCGGGATTTGAATCCCGATCTACCGCTTACGAGACGGAAGCGTTACCACTGGGCTACGTGGCTCGGTCCCCGACTACCGTACACATTTGAAATTATACCTTGGAACTCGGGCAAACTAATTCAACCAAACTTCAAGACAATGTTTAAAATGGTCAACCAAACACAAAGAGTTTGTTATTGTTTACATTGCCTGTTCTATTTTTGGTTTATTCAAGATCAAACATTAAAATGCGTTTTTCTCGGAACGTCGGGCTCGCTTGAAACGCTTTTTGATTACCTTTTCAAAGATGGGTCGGATGATGGATCCGATCAGAGTTTTACATAAACATCACTTGAGTGGTCATTGCATAAAACAGGGTTGCCAGATCTTCAATGTTTTGGGCTGCCATTAATAAGATTTTTTGCAATTTATTGGACAACTGGATTTTTGCGAAAACACATTTTTAATTCGGCATGAAAATTTTACATTGGTAGATAAGGATTACCGTAAACACAACATTTTCTTCCACTTTTCCAGGGTGATGCCCGAGTTCCGGGACAAGATCTGCATCTGCAACTATCGGTTCATCAAGGAGTTCACCAAGGGCGTCGATTCGGACTGGACCGTCAACATTGTGAATCACTTCAAAGCGAGCGACCTGGCCGAGGAAGCGAATCAGTAAGGAGATGCCTGGCCTGACCTCAGGTTTCGGACCGACCGTAGCTTTCTAGTGAGACAAAGTGTATATTTTGTGAATAAATGAGAAGCAGAAAAAAACCAACTTGAAACAATGTTTTACTTGTTTGAGGTAAATTCAATCCCCGCACTATCACAAATCAGTCATGCTTTGCAATCGCAGACAGTAAATAAGCGGGTTCTACTAGAAAGGTACTAGAACTGCTCCAGCTAGACAGTGAGCAATTCACGTAGATCCCGCTGATAACCAGCTCGTATGGTGTGGACGCCACTGACGGTTTATAAAATGCCCAAGTGGCTTTTGCCACAAACCGGACTGAACTCCAGCGGGACTATTTTCCTTCCAGCAAACGATAAGAAACCGATCCAATCTAGACCAAACCAGCTGAGCTGACGAACGCACTTCTGAGAAGAGTGCACTTTCTTTATTCGGAACTGCACACTTGCCGTGTAGAGCGCAAGTGGCAACACCGCCAGAGAACTAGTGACCCAGCGACGCGTGGAGGTTAGATTCGCAGGGAAGATAAAGTGCGTTGGGTGAGTGTGAGAGAGGGATGCACTTGTCAGCCTGTCTAGTCAAACAGGCGATGCAATGGCAGATAAGAGATGGGTGGAAATTTTCCTGAAAGAGAGTCGTTGGAAATGGATTGGTGGCAGTTCTAACAATCAATTAGATATTGAGACATAATGCTACGGTATGGTTCTGAAATAGAAAAAAAGGATCAGAAATTTTCTAGCTTTAGCTTGAGAGTTATCAACAATACAAAACAAATTTGGTTGATATGACTCGAAAACTGTGCACGTAATCGAACTTATGTAAAATTATTTTCGATTGCAAATTTGATTTTACATCTACAAATGAAATCATATTTCCCAAATAGCCATGTTTTTTCAAACATTTTTCTTTTTTCGAATAATTGGCAGCACTGCCAAATAAATTTGAAAACCAACTTGTGTCATAGCACAATAGATGGCATTTGTCGTCATCTAAAACAAATCCAACAAATGAGATTTTTTATAACTGTTTGAATAGTTGAATAAAAAACAGGTATTTTTTTGGATTGTTATCATTTTCTTCTGAGAAATAATAAGCAATACATACAACTTTGTCGAGGACACCAATTGGCCAGAATATCCAATTCAAGATACAGTTTTATTTAAAATGTTGTAATAGTCTTATTGTATGTATGAAAACTTGTATGGACAAACTGGTGATGCAAAATGACTTCAGAGATCAAAATGGTCATAGAAAAAATAACATTATGTAAGTAGCATGCAAATATAAAAATACAAAAAAATGGTTACCTGATTCTTTGGAGAGTTGGTCTTTTGCAACATAGGCCTTTGCAAATATTTTTCAAAGTTTATGTTGCCCCCCTGATGATCTTCCGTAAAATTTAAACAATGTTTTCAACAAACTTAAAAATTTCAAAGGAACTCGAAGTGTAATGATCTGACAACATTTCATACTTCACATTCCTATGTTTTAAATCATTTTATTAAATTTCAAAATTCAGCAAAATAACGTAAAGTTTTAAAATGTTTTTCAAACATTGGTTTGACATTACTTTGCATGTTTTTTTTTTTTCTCAAGCAAATTAATAAATCCGTTACTGAAAATACGGATAATGTGAAATGTACATTTAATTTCTGAGTTTGATTTTTTACATTGAAACATTTGTCTCAGAAATATTTGGAATTTTTTCGGGAAAATAGCTATGTAAAAAAACATATTTTTATTTTTATTGATGTTTAAATGGCTATCACTTAAAAACTTTGTTTTTATCAATGATAATTCTGTACATTTTGGTATTAAATATTTTATCCACATAAACTTCAAATAATTTTGACTGCCTATTAGAAGGAAAAGCATAAAAAATTAATGATTGTCCCACCAAATATTTTCTTACACGGAATCATTAGTTTTACGAAGCATTATGTCTTGTTTACCTGTTGTATCGCAAGAGAATCACAAATAAGGGTGATAAACTGGTAACGGGGGTGATTAGGGACACATAAGGCGATTAGGAACCTTCGGGACAATTATGCGTAGAAACACAGAAATTGGTCGACAATTTGATATATCATGGCGTTACCTTTTGTTGTTAATCAGCTTCGATAAACAACATGATAAAAAAAAAATTTAGGAGAGTTTTAGGAGAGAACTATGGTGAATAAGGCCTTCTACATACAAAAGCAGTCTTTTTTGAAACTCTGTGTTTCACTCTTATTTGAAATTAATAAAATACTGTTATAATAGATTATATATTAGGGTGGGTACGTTTTTCAAAAAGTTCTCGGATCAAGTTTTAGTATGGTTCCCCTTGTAGGGCATGCCCATAGGGACTTTCATGCCAAATATCAGCTCATTTGGTTGTAAACTGGCTGCGCGCATCAGGGTTAAAGTTTACATGGGAATTACTATGGGAAATTGGAACTTTTTGTTCAAACGCTCCTACAGGTCTGGGAAAATCACGCGCCAACTTCTGGTATGGTCAGGCCTATGGGGAATGGTCTGGAGAACACTTTTCTCGAAGAGAGCATATGGATTCGTTGTCCCTAGACCTGGCGCATCGGCAAACAATCCGATGTCTCCGGAATCAACGGTTTTCCCTCAAAAAGCATAAAATTTTCCTTAGCATGCTATGAAAGCTTGATGAACACCGCGACGCCGTATGTCAGACAGCTACCACGTAGGTGAGAAACGGCTGGAATATTTAATTGCAAACCTTCTTTTATGTAGAAAATGATCATTTCGAGTAATCCTGATATTATTTAGTCGAATTTAAAATCTTTGCAAAGCAAATTTATATTTTTTTGCATATATTTCAACCACGTGGTAGCTGTCTGACATATGGCGTCGCGGTGTTCATCAAGCTTTCATAGCATGCTAAGGAAAATTTTATGCTTTTTGAGGGAAAACCGTTGATTCCGGAGACATCGGATTGTTTGCCGATGCGCCAGGTCTAGGGACAACGAATCCATATGCTCTCTTCGGGAAAAGTGTTCTCCAGACCATTCCCATAGGCCTGACCATACCAGAAGTGGCGCGTGATTTTCCCAGACCTGTAGGATCGTTTGAACAAAGTTCAATTTCCCATAGTAATTCCCATGTAAACTTTAACCTGATGCGCGCAGCTACAACCAAATGAGCTGATATTTGGCATGAAAGTCCCTATGGGCATGCCCTACAAGGGGAACCATACTAAAACTTGATCCGAGAACTTTTTGAAAAACGTACCCACCCTATATAAAAAGTAAATAGTTTCGTTACTTTGATTACCAATTAATTGGGACCAACTGGAAAAGTGATTTGGAGTTCTCTGATCTGACTTATCGAAGCATGTTTTTAAGGGATTTGCCGAATGTATTTTAATAATTTTTCAAATATCAATATTTTTTCATAAATTATAGCTTTGCTGAAATAAAAGTTATCAATAAATGAAAAAAATCTAAGTAGCTAGAGTTTCACAATATCGAGTACTTGCAATAAAAAGTAAAATAAATAAGCTTTGCAGGATTGAACGATAACGATATTTTTTATTTGGATTACAGATATTTTTTTTATCAAAATACCATCTTGGAAACGACCAAAATTCCTGCATACTCATTTTATCAAAAAAAAAATGAGGGAATTAGTAAAACACGCAGTAAAATCTGACTCTAGAAAAACATGCTTTTTTTTAACTTTTGCAAGTTCACATAAGACAACCCAAGTAACATTTTTTTTCAGGAGTTCTACAAGAGCTCTTCAAGATAGCTACAGCATAGCAGTTTGGACCGCGGTAGGATAAAAATCTCTTCAAGTACTCTTCAAAACTCCTGAAGAAGTTTTGAAGAGAATTTTATCCTACCGCGTTCCAAACTGCTATGCTGTAGCTATCTTGAAGAGCTCTTGTAGAACTCCTGGAAAAAATGTTACTTGGGAACTCAAATCATCTACTCAAAATTTTTAGAAAATAAATAAGTTCTTCTTTCCAATGCTTTCAGAAGATTCAAAATTGAATTGATAATTTTTTTAAGTCATGGATTGAATTTTAATTGAATAACACTTAATTTTATCATTAAAGAGGTGCTGTTTACCTTGCTAAATAAACTCAATTACCATCTTATCACAGTACCATAATGTCTACCATTCTTCTTCATCGTGATCACCATCACCTTCGATAAGACCTAACCGAGCAAAGTTTGTCCAAGGACGTGCGCGCTTATTTACTGTGCCTCAAATACACAAATCTTATCACCCCCTATTGGGCCATTGCCTCGCATCTTGTCAGGAGGCTCTACTTCTTACTAGTTGTGATTGGATTGTGCATTTGTCCAAATTAAGCATCATTTTGCCGGCTGATAACACCGTTTGAGCGTCTTGAAAAACTGTTTTGAGAATATTTGGGTGGAATACCTAGTTGATGATTTTAAAGAAACAAGATGATTCAGTAGTAGTTAGTCAAAACTATCAATCTGATCTACCACTCAGCAGTTCCGCAGAAATAAATCCCTCACAGTGATTCCGATTTGTACTAGTTAGTATCACCTCCTTCAACATAGTAGTGCCCAGCCAAGTCTGCGTTACAGTTCAACAAAGACTGCTATCAGCTGTCCGGGGCACGTTTCTACCACCACCAAGTGGTCTCTCAGCGTTGGTCGTAGTAAGTACTGCTACTGATAAGCCGCGGTGGAGTTGGACCTCGCCGAGCCAAACCTGGCCCTGGCCGCCGGTTTCAATCGTTCGGTGAAAGCTGTACGAGACGGTCGCGTTCAAGGCGGTTCTTGAGTTCCGTGAGTCTTCGGCGTCGTACAGTTACGGTTCAGTTGGTGTTTTGCGAAATATTTGGGCGTATTGTGGTTATCAAGTGAAGAGTATCAAGTGCCATAATTAGAAGCTTCCAAAAGCCACCAATTGAGAAGATTCCAGAAGTGGAAAAATTTGCAAACGTGACAAGTGATAAGGTGGGCGCGTTATCTTCGCCGAGAAGTGCAAAAAAAAGTTAAAACAGGTTTGGAAAGCTGAAATTACCAGTTATATATAAAAAAAGCAAGTGAAGTCGATGTCCTAATTCCCGGGGTGCATCATTTGTCACCTTCCAGCTGACAGTGTCTTATCTAATTGGCGAACGGTAAGTACACCCACGCCTGAAAGCGTTGTGATAGCGAGCAAAAGTGTGTACACACAGAGCGGACACCGGCAACTAGCAAACAACCCTCCTGCGGGGTCAGCATGTGAAAGACGCGTGACTTGGTAACTGAGTAGCTGCAAAGCAGCTGATACTGAACGCACTTTCCACGTCAAGGATCAGCAAAGAAGCTGAGCTGATTGAGGGGGGATGACAGCGCGATAGTTTGGACGTTTTGTTTACTCTAGCCAGTGACTCAATGGGGGATCGTAATGGAGTAGATTAATAATTAAAAAAAAATGAATAATTATTTTAAAAAAACTATCGACTTAACTGCAAACATAGTTGGGCACTTTTAAAAATATTTTTTGCTGGTGATCCATTAGACATAGGGTAGGGTAGTCATCAATGAGACACTTTTGGTTTTCAAATTTCAACGATTTTTCCCATTTTTTCATCAGCATGTTTTAATGAGCTTTTTGTTGCATTTTATTTCTTTTAGTGTGTTCAAACATTGACCAAAATATGAGATCGATCCGACATCTACAGCCAGAGTTATTCAACTGTCTCATTGTAGACGCACTTGGTAGGAACAATGAGACAGCTGGGGAACAATGAGACACTTTACGAAAATCAACATTTTTCTAGCAAAACATCATGTTTTTGTATTGTTCCATTGCAGGTGACTTGCCTTGAACATTTTAGAGCAATTTTGCCAACATGAAACTTTAATTAACAAAAGTTATACTAAAAAGTATTTAAATTTTGTAAAATCCATATATTTATACCAAATTACTTTGTATGTCTGGTTAAATGAAGTTAAAACTCTATAAATATGCCAAAAATCACTTTTAATTCATGTTTTGAAAGATTTACATGGATTTTGAAATGTTTAATGAAGAAAAATCAAAGTGTCTCATTGTTACCCATTGGCTAACATGAGTGGGGAACAATGAGACAGCCCTGGATTCTGGGTATATTCTTAATTTTGGTCAAATCTAATGAAAGGAATTGTAGCCCAACTCAATCCCTATGGAACGTCGAAAGAAATTTGAAGAAATATTAGTTTTGGTGTAAATGGCAGCCTACGAGCGAAAAAGTATTTTTTGTCCATAATTTACTTTTACACCCCATAATCAAACATTTATGAATAACTTTTCAAGGGAGCGTCCATAACCAAAGCCACTAATATGGCAGACGTGTATCCCGTAGACACACCTTTCCTCCAAATATGAGCCTGATTGGTTGAAACTACGACTTGTGAGAGCCATTTTATCATTGTTCCCCGTGTCTCATTGATGACTACTCTACCCTAATATTCGAGAATAAACTGCATAATAAACGTAAATGACTGCTGACTTTTCAACATTCTCTTCAAGTATTTTCTTCCTGAAGCTGTTTCAATTGACAGAATTTTTGTTTAGTGCATTTCGGTCAGTAAATAATTTCGGATATAGGAAATGTGAAATCTTTCTGTGGGACAAGATGCACCTTGCATCATTATTAGAAAGATTAGATAAAAAATAAGCATTCCAACCATCAACATTTTTTTATGTTGTTATAAGGCCGATGCAAATATTTTAAAAAGGGGGGGGGGGCAAAAAAATAAAAAAATATAAAAATTTAAATAACAAGCCATAGTCTTCACATTTAAATGAAAAAAGTGTTTTAAATGCATTTTACACTAGTTCAGTTGTTTTGCAATCATTAGTTTTCAAAAAATCTAAGATCGGACAAAAACAAAAATTGTATCGAAAAAAAAAAGATTTTGCATCGAAAATTTCCAAAAATCTTAAGATTTTTTAATAAACTTAAACATGCTAAAAATGATTTTAAACGCAGAAGAATGTATTTTAATTTGATTTCAGCTGGTTGCACTTTAATTTTCATTGAAATTTTTAAGTTTATTGTAACAATATTTTTTTTGCCCCCTGATTTTTCGGGCCAATTTTGAAGGGGGGGGGGGTGACAAAAACTTTTAAAAATATTTGTACCAGCCTAAGTAAAATATATGAAACAAAAAAAGTATTAAAAAAAAATCTTTGATAATTGTAAAGTGTCACTAATTACTTATCACTACTACTCACTAATCACTACTTACTTACCTTTTTTGCATCCATCGAAATTATTTGCTATCGTTACTATTGAAGAACTTTGCCAATCTTAATCATTTTCAATAGGGACTTGTGGGACCTCAAGTCGGATCAAATGGCACTGAACTGGACAGAATCGGTTCAGCATTTTCTGAGCAAACTGAATAACTTTTTTCTGAATTTGATTTAAAAATTAAAAAGGTCCGTAATAGGGTTCTTAAACCCTTGGAAAAATTAACACGAAAAGCAATAAAAAAACATGCTGAAAACCCATTTCTGATAACTTTTTTATGACAAAAATTTGAAAAAAAACTATACAATAAAAAATCATGGTGATATAACATCTACTGCCCACCATTGATAAAACGGCTAATATCCACTTTTGGCAAAAACGAGATATTAGCACCAGGTGGTAGAGGAGGTTCCAACGCATCTTTTGGAACTTGAATTTCACTGAAATAGTGTTTAGACTTGGCTGCCGATGTGAAAAATCAAACGGCAAATATGCCACTCTTATGGGAAATTGCCTTGACGGAGATTTTGTGACAAACACTAAAACGTGTTTTTCTCGGAATACTTGATTTGACATAATAGCCGAATTTTCAAATATGGGCAGTCTAGGAAGGGGTACATCTTTTATGTCAGAAAATGTGTAATTTTACCACTTTTCTGGTGAAATACCACTTTTTCAGTCTAAATTGATGTAAAATTACATTATAAAAGAGGTAATATTCAATCTTCTAAAAATAAAACCATCCAAATGTGTATGTAACATTTCAAAAAAGGGCGGATAAGTGTTATGATAGCTGGAAATATTTTCAAATTCCGAGACAACCAGTAACTTTTTCATGAGTAAAACAATATCGGGTCGTCTCAGCTACCTTTCTAAACTTAAATAGTTACCAGTTGTCACGGAATTTGAAAAATTATTCCAGCTTAAGATTTTAAGATGGAAGGAGCTGTCAAGTAAGGTACTTTCTGTGAAGAAAGGTTGCAAAGTTATGTTTTTCATAAATTTTAAATTTTCTGTTGTCATACAAAGTGTAATTCTAGAGTTTTTTAATAATGAACATATGAAACACAAAAGATTCCTTAAAAAAAACTCTAGAATTGTGCTGATTAAAAATAAATATTTTCGATGTGAACAATAATATCAGCAAATTTGAATGAAATTATTTGTTCATTTAAAGCTAAAACACTTATTTTTGACCATATCAATAGTAAGGGTTACTAAATTTTGTGAATATTTTACATTAAAAATCTGACGCATATTTTCTAAGCAAGTCTTAATAAACTGGTGCTATTTTAGTGATGGTGAGAAACCCGTATTACCTTATTATTCCTTTTTTGTTGTATCTCTTCAAAAACTGGTCAATCTCCAATGCATTTGAAGCAAATTCTGATCCCTTTGAAAAACATTTTTTGCTCTAAATTCCTATAGAGTCGAGCTACAAAAAACTGAATTTAACTTTGTAATTGCCTCTAACAAATAGAGTAATTCCATCTCCAATAAGAAATCATTTTCACCCGACCCCCTCTCGAATATCAATAAAATTTTGTAGACATGTTAGCCTATGCTTATATAAGTCATTTTTGTGAACTATTTATCTATTTCATAATTCAAATATTGCTGTTCCTCGAAGCCGTTGCATCGTATCAAAAAGTAGTCAAAGAGAAACTTGTAGAAAATTTGACAAACTTTCTGGAAAAAAAATACAATTAAAAAATAAAACATTCGACTTTTATAAGATTCTCTGATTTTTAAGATTAAACGTCACCTTCACTACGATTTTTTTTTTCATTTAATTTTTTTGTGGAAATAACCTAAAATGTTACAAAAAGATTAATCAAAAATGCTAAAAAAAAATTTATAGAAGTGTTTTTTAAGTTATCTAAACCAAAAAAAAAATCTCATCACGATTCATATTCAACATAGTCTTCAGTCCAATTCTTGTGAAGATAAAGTGGTTTGGAAATATGATAAAGTGGATGTGCTGTTTCTTTAGAACATTAATTGCATCAACAAAAAAAATTAACTGATTTAATAGTTTGAAATATATCAGGGTAATTATAATCACTTCCATGCCTATCGATTTTATCTCATAACTACAATGTTCCCGATATGCAAATCATCTCGTGCATAATTCAAAAAACTGCCATCAGGACCGCAATTCGAGTGCAGCATCACTATCAACGTGCCTGTAGTTGACGCAAGTCTTCCATGTACGTAATCGCATCACCTTTCTCTATCAACTCAGAGTCCGAGCATAACCAGCCGTGCAAGCATAAACAAATCGTGAACATCCGTTCACTTTTAGTTCTTCTTATAAAACAACCTCGTGCGGCGACGATTTCACGCTTATCGTGCGCTGTCCCTCCGCGAACCTTTGGGATGATCCATCCTATAAGCCACTCTTTATCTTTGATAAATTATGACGACTTTATCGCAAGCATCGTTCCAAAACGTATCAAGTGGAAGTCGGGGCCGGCAAACGTGATCGGAATTGCGCGATTGCGCGAAACTTCAAACTGATAACGAGTCTCCTTACTACAAAGTGTTAAGTTTCCTTTTAGTTGCAGACTTTGGACATTGTCTGGGACTTTTGTGGGACTTCCTCAAGTGATAAGTTACATTTTAGAGACGTTGACTAAACGGTTTGAGTAACCTAGAAATTAGGAAAAGATTGCAAATTAATCCTACATCAATGGGGAACGCTCAAACGAATGCACCACTAACCTAGTCACATGGTGTATTATGTAAACACTAGTCAACGAAGTGTGCACCGAATTTGTAAACATTCACTGTTAATCAACATTTACAATGGCGTCAAAAAGGTCACACAATCAGCTGGTGGAATCTGCTTTACAGCGCAGACAACGTGGAACAAAGCTGCTCCAGAGACAAGGAGACGTCCAGTTTGAAGAACCCCGTGCAAAGCTTCTACTAGTTCTGCTACTCACCACAGTGGCGCTTTTTTGACAGTTGATAAATGGTGCATTCGTTTGAGGTCGTTTGTTGTTTGATGATTCTAATGTTAATGCGATAGCCATTTTAACGACATAACCTAGATTACCAGCCCGAACCGTCTCCAAATGGTAATTGAAGCTCGTTGAGTCCAGCGAGTACTACAACTTATTTGGTAAACAGAGATATTTTTTTTTTCGACAGTCCGTCTGGAGATACGGGATTCTCTCATGGTCATCGTTTTCGCCGTAAACAAGGTCGTAAATACAAAATACTCATCCTGGCGGAACCTTTAACAATAAAAGCAAAGTTCAATTCGACTTCTTCTAGCGTTATGGGGATAACAGATAGTGTGTACGCCGTGTGTAATCTTGGTCCACAAAACAAGGGGAGTTCAACAGCCGCAAACCGGTTCACAGCCGGCTCGAGCGTGGTTCTTATGTAAGGCAGAACAGAATTGAACCGGCTGGGCCGTCCAAGATAGCTGGCTAGAAAATGGCAATACAATTTAATTTTTTTTTTTTGCGAAACTCCGTTATCGCAGGGAGGATGTCGTTATCAGTCGGCAGCAGCTGCAGGTTCATAACATTGAAACAGTTCAAATTTGAGATCGAGAGTGACAGTTTGAATTGAGTGAATTATGACTAATTGAAGGTTGTTGGCGATGAAACAAAGTTCACTAATTAGGTCATCTACATTTTTTTCTCAAATCTGCTCCCAAAAATGTGCAGCATTCAATCAAGAGGGAAAAATTCTCAAAAGAGTAGAAAAATGGTATAGACATTTTACTCTACATCATATGCGTGTGATGGATTCACAAAGCTCTCTGAAAAAACTTCAAAAAAACTTCATATTTTAATAATTGCACACAACATCTCAGATTCCGGTGGAAACCAAATCGAATGCGATTAGCAAACTTTCTCAAACAAACGCTAAAACATTTGGCGTCAGCCAATTTACCAGCAGCTGGTTCTGCAGACATTTCTGGTCGCTGGAATTTATGTGTCTGTCGCTAATTGCTAGAAATAATTTCTCGCAGACGCCACCACGACTTGTTTACTTTTGCTCACATTTGTTGTGATGTAGAAAATGCTCAACCTATTATTTCCAGTGATGATTTAAGCCGGGCACTATCTCGCAATTTTCAACCACCTCCTAACGAATTTATTGGTAAATATATGGCTCGAATTAGAACTTCGTGAAATAAGCAAAGCCCACTGCTAATCTCGGGGTGATAATGGCCGAATCGTGGCAAATTAAAAAATGCGCAAATTAATGACCGGACTCCGGGAGGTTTGGGAATGCTGCCTCGATGAAAGTAGAACGTGTCCAGTAGTCCTGATTGCATGAGGGTCTTATTTTAGTGAATGCTTTCTTTCTTAAATGACACTAACAAAACAACGACGCCCAAATAATTATAAAAATCGTTTTTAACCTAACTCAGATCACCACTAAAAACATTAAAAACTTTAAAAACTTTAAAAACTTTAAAAACTTTAAAAACTTTAAAAACTTTAAAAACTTTAAAAACTTTAAAAACTTTAAAAACTTTAAAAACTTTAAAAACTTTAAAAACTTTAAAAACTTTAAAAACTTTAAAAACTTTAAAAACTTTAAAAACTTTAAAAACTTTAAAAACTTTAAAAACTTTAAAAACTTTAAAAACTTTAAAAACTTTAAAAACTTTAAAAACTTTAAAAACTTTAAAAACTTTAAAAACTTTAAAAACTTTAAAAACTTTAAAAACTTTAAAAACTTTAAAAACTTTAAAAACTTTAAAAAATTTAAAAACTTTAAAAACTTTTAAAATTTTAAAAAGTTTAAAAACTTTAAAAACTTTAAATACTTTAAAAACTTAAACCTTCAAAAATGCTGAAGTTTTAATGATCCAATCTCACCTCCATACCCAATGTCACCCCTGATGACTATACTAAAATACTTTGAAAACATAAAATATAATTCAATCCAACTATTTAAAATTTGTAAACTTTAGTTGGGAGTCCTTTTCGTGTAGAAGCTTTCAACTATCGACAGAAGCTCAAAACATATAATCCTCGAAGGATGCACTTTGACTTTGAACTCCTTAGCGCATTTTTCGTCCAAATTAAAAGAAAAGGCATAGGTCCCGTCTCGCAAGAAGTCCCATTGAACCATAGTACAAGATGACAAGGTCCTTTAAACCTCCAGCGGATATTTAATCGCTCCGCATAACTAGCATTCACTGATCGGGATACGCCAAGAGATGCAAATCGGACTCTTTTGCGATCATGGCTAGCTCGGAGGAGCCTGCTGATAATGCATTTGGCGGTGAACGGTTCCGGGTGAGTGGCCCTTAAACAGACGGGAGCGCTCTCGTTTGAAGGATTTTCATGATCTACATTCTCCGATTTACGGCCGGCCGTTACACGCGCAGTAGGATTACCGTTCTCGTGCTCGCGTGTCTCGTCCGAAAAAGGAAGGTTGTTGTTCCCCTTCGGCTGTCATAATCCGCGATGGAATGTGCACATTTTTTTTGTCTATATACGACGACCCGTTGACTGGTGGTGATCGATGTGATATTGCTGCTGAGTCGTTGATCGATGGTGACAGTTTTATTGGACGATTATTGTTTGAACTAATTGACTGCAGGTTCGTAGCTAGCTGATTGGAAAGAGTGTAATCCCGGAGATTACTTGGGATTAGGATTCAGTTCAATTCCATTATCAGTCTATACGATCGGCACCCATCAATATCCAGCTGAACAAAGAATTTCCTTACAGCTAACCAGCCGGCAAATGATGCCGTTTAAAGTCTCAATTACCGTCGCAATTGCTGCCAGATCAACACCGGTGAAATCATACATCAATTCATGCTCAAACCCGAAGGTGGTCCTCCTTACACTGGCGCTGGCGAATTGTTCAGGAAGTGTGGTCCCGGTCATAAACTCTGACTCGAGAGATATCTCTCTTATGGCGCTGATGATCCCCGCATAATTCACACCTGCCATCTCCCGCGCCAGTTACCTTTCGTAATAAAGGAATACCGTGCGGTGGAACAAGTTTCACTATTTTTCCTTCAGCTTTCCTGATGAACAGGTTCGTCGCTTTGAACGGTTCGCCTCAACTCAACTCTCTTCACACCTCTACGCTGTCCAGGCCGGTAGACGAATCGTGTTCATTTGCATTAGCATTCTTCTTCTTCTTCATCAGTAAAGTAAATCTTCCACGCGGTGATTGCTGCTTGTTCAAAGTGCACCTATTTGCATTATTATTACAATTTTACAACCGACGATCCCCGCTGTCACCTCAATGAAGATACGGGCAGCTGTCGCGGGTGTGTCTGGCGTTACTGGATACCGGGAAGACGTAGTCCAGACTACAAAACCAACTTGACTGGGTAACAAAACCGTCACGCAAATAACCTTTTGACACCGGGAGCTAGGTTCGTCGCTTGAAAGGCACCAACCGGCGTTCAAGTCACGCCACCAAGAAAAATGTTTCTTAAAAGAAAATCTGCGCAATAATCAGCTATGAATCACAGGAGAATCTTTTTTTCTTATCGTCTCGATTACTTCTTTAAGCCAAAATGATTGCAAACAAAAAAACTGCTGCTTAGTCACCAAATAATTACGCAAAAAAGGGTGGAAAGTTTAGAGCCACGTTAAAAGATACTTTTTGTTTTGCTCCTCATCCCACTTCAAACAAGCAATCTCCATCGATTAGGTAAGGCAATTTTGTTCAATTAGTTTGCGAGCAAAAAAACACAGTTGCTTCTGACGCCGTCAGAAGTCAGTTGAAAGACAATGGCGCTTAAAAACGGTCGAGAGTAAACACATTTCGCACATGTCTCCTAAGGGTTTAGTAAAAGTGAAATGCATACACTCTGTGAGATTAGTTTGTTCTACTGTCTTTTTTCTTCAGGGAACTACGGAGAATCGAAACAAGTTGCAACGTGCGAGAATAAATAGTGCCGTCTTTACTTGCGCAATATGTTATCGCAAATAGTGGGACAACTTTTTTCTCTCGCTTATTTGTTTATTTACGTTCAGCTGACAGTTGACTGTCAAGTATGTGTACGGGATATTAAGTAATAAAAAGTTGGTGACTTCGAAAGGGATGAAAGCTAGAATATTCTATATTAATTACTTAAAAATACTTCAAATACTTAAAATACCTTAAACTTAGTGTTTACACATAAAATGTACGGAATATTTGAAATAATGAAAATAAATTAAGTACTTAAACTCTTTAAAATACTTAAAAAACTTTTAAAATGTTCAATCTATTATATAATCTAAATAAATTTAAAAAAAATGATTTCTTTGTTTTAATTTTTTTAGAGCTTTAAATTTTTTTAATTATTTTTAAGTACTAAAAAACCCAATTCATTGAATACTTCAAATACAATAAACAGTATAAATATTTTTATTGATTCAAATACCTTAAACATATAAATACTACAACTACTTTAAATGTTTAAAAAACTTAAAATACTTAAAAAAATCAAAATTTTAAAATTCTCAAAAAACTTAAAATACTTAAAATATTTAAAATACTTTAAATATTTAAAATACCTTAAATATTTGAAATACTTAAACAACTTTAAATACTTTCAATACTTAAAATACGTAAAATACTTAAAATATTAAAAATACTTAAAATACGTAAAATACTTGCAATACTTAAAATATTTAAAATACTATTAATGCTTAAAATACTTAAAATACTTAAAAAACTTAAAATACTTAAAATATTTAAAACACTAGAAATACTCCAAATACAAAAAAAGCACTAATTAAATTAAATAATTAAAAGCATTAAACTTTCTTTAATACTGGATATACTTAAAATACTTTTAAGCATAAGCATAAGCATAGGTGCCCACCCGCAGTTGCTACTCCGTTATTGACCAGGACCTCCAGAAGTTACATCCACGAGCCGTGGAAGATGAGTGGGTGCTATCTTTCCTCGCTTCGCAACTTCTCAAAGGCCCCTATCATGCTGATCAATACCGGCGCCGGCCACGACCAGTGGTAGGGTCACGGGGAAGTGGATGGGAATGTTAGTCCGATACTTGAGTGATAGAGACCGCCCAATCGACTGCTTCTCCGACAAAGTATCACATGAGTTTTGAGGGGTTAGTAGATGGGTATGAGGTCAGGATTCACGAGTGGCAGTGATGTGACCATGAGCATTTTGTTTATCGGTTGAAATTTTAAATCTTAGGCAGCCGGCTGCGGAAAGATAAATAATTGATTATTTAAAATGTTTGTTTTAATCGAACGCGTGCCAACCGAGCGGTAGTGCTATGGGCTGGACTTATCAGTATATTTTTACTGTTGGTACAATTAAGATAAAGCGAGCAAATGTCAAAAATAGTAGATGAGTTAATACTAAAGCTGCCAGTTGGAATAAATTATTACGATCAACGAATTTAAACGAAAAGAAAACAGGACACCACGTAACCGATTGTAATGAAATTAAAACAATAACTTAAACGAACTTAACCGGCGGCGTGCCTTCCTATCAACGATGATAAAAGAAGGACTTATAAATTTAAAATATAAAAAGACTCCAAAAAATACGTTGCATAGTAACCGCGAAGTCCCGCTACTCACAATCGAATCCGAAAGATAGCTATTTAGAATTTTAAATATAGTATTAATTCGACCGCGATCCTCCAGAAATTCTTCGTCTGCGTGCCTTCCGATCAACGGTGATGTAAGAAGGGCTTTATTCATTAAAATGATTTTATATCATAAGCCTTAAAACATATTCGTCGGTGTGCCTTCCGATCATCGATGATATAGAAAGGACTTAATCCAGCAATACGACTTGCTTGTCTCGAAAAAAAAGAATTCTTCGTTTCTATCGAAAACTATGTAAAGAGAACAAAAATAAACTCATTGGCCAACGAACGCGTGAACTAAAAATAAAGAAAAAAGAAGAAGAAGAAGAAGAAGACCAATCACCCCATGCACACAAACAACGACACAAAAGAGATGAAAACAACATGAATCAGAAGAAATCCAATCACCCCATGTACACAAATAGCGACACAAAAGAGATGGAAAATAACACGAAAAAACAGGACTGCGCGTCCACACATGCACTGCACTACTGATGCCATTATTTAATTATAATGACCAATCACCCCATGCACTCAAACAGCGACATAAAAGAGACAGAAAATAACACGAAAAACAGGACTAAGCGTCCACACAGGCACCGCACTACTCGCACTCGAACAGCGACACAAAAGAGACGAAAAATAACACGAAAAAACAGGACTAAGCGTCCACACAGGCACCGCACTACTGATGCCATTATTTAATTATAATGACCAATCACCCCATGCACTCGAACAGCGACATAAAAGAGACGGAAAATAACACGAAAAAACAGGACTAAGCGTCCACACAGGCACCGCACTACTGATGCCATTATTTAATTATAATGACCAATCACCCCATGCACTCGAACAGCGACACAAAAGAGACGGAAAATAACACGAAAAAACAGGACTAAGCGTCCACACAGGCACCGCACTACTCAACTGGATATACTTAAAATACTTAAAAAAAACTTTAATATAAAATAAACTTAAACAATCTAAATTTTAATATTAATGATTTTATATAATTAAATAATCACTAAAAAAATCTGTTTTTTTCGATGTCCTAATTTGGATTGTTGAGCTTTAATTTTATCCCAAAAATGCTCTTAACTTTTGAGTGAATAAAGAATTTTCTATCCAAGGTGGCGGCTAAAATGACTGAGTAAAAAATATTTAGAAATGGAATTTGGCAATGTATCAGGAATAAACTACTCAAATTTGACTAAAATGGGATCGAAGATCTCATCATAAGAAAATAAAGACTAAGAAAAAGAATATAAAATCATTTTTGTCTATCTTCGTTGTCAGTTGAAGCACATTTTTGAAGTTTTTTTTTTTATTTATTTTTTTGTTTTGAATAGATCTTATAAACTTTTGTCTTTCATATGTTTAAAGCAGGGGTGACCAAAGTATGGCCCGCGGGCCAAACGTGGCCCGCGAGGTGATATTTTGTGGCCCGCGAACCCTTTTTGAATGATCAAGTAAAATGGCCCGTTGACCATCTGTAAAATGATTTTAAACTTTTTCAAAATTAAACCTTATTTTAAACTTTAAGTGCTGATCCGTTTTTGTTTTTTGTTAGTATTAAACTAATGATCTTTTCTTTTTTATCCTTATTTTACGAATATGTTGTTCAAAAGTCTTTCTAATTGAAACTTTTTTCGCACGTTTCAATGTGAGTGAAACTCGTGGTGAAACTTGTAAATATTTTCAAAATATTCATCAAATATTTTTGGAAATGTTTATGAAAAGTTCAAATTTGACTTAGGTCTAAAACTGGGAGGGCCTCGTGGCGCGGTGGTTAGTGGCTTCAGCTGCCGATCCCTAAGTTGCTAAGGGGCGCGGGTTCGATTCCCGCCTTATCCTCCTGGTCTTCTATCGGACGGGGAAGTAAAACGTCGGTCCATTTGCGTATAAGAGGTTTTGGGTGACTCACCACACATAACCTTTTTGACTGTTTTGCTTTTTTATAAAACTGTAATAATAGCAAAAATATAAGCATTACATATTAATTTAAAAGTCATTATGACCATTTTATTAAACTGAGCTTCAAACTTATTTTGCACTTAGAAACATTCCACTTCAGGATTCGAACTCATGACAGTTGGATATCGAAACTGATTGACTACCATCTGATTCAGACAGAAAAAAATTTAAAATCGGAGGAATAAGGCGGTTGCAAATATTTTTCAAAGCTTTTGTTATTTATGTGCAATCAGCTGAAATCCATTTAAAATGCATTCCTCTGCGTTTATAATCATTTTGGGCATGCTCGGGTTTCTTCAAAAATAATTTGAATTTTAGTGAACTTTCGATTAACAGCGAAAAGGTTTCTTTTCGCAAAACTGAAGTTTTTTCGTCGAATCTTATGTATTTGGAAAATTATGATTGCGTATAAAAATGTGTTTTTCTAAAATTTTCCAGCATTTTTTTCATTGTAGTGTTGAATATTCTGGCTTGTATTTTCAATTTCCATAATTCTTTTAATTTTTTTGCCTTCCCTCGACCATGATTAAGATTTATTTTTCAGTCTTTTACATTTATGTAACGTAATTTCTTTATATGAATAACCAATTTTATACATAAGGCCCGCAAGCTCATTTAAGCTTCAAAATTGGCCCGGCATCCAAAAACTTTGAGCACCCCTGGTTTAAAGGACATAATTAAAAAAAAAACTCTAGATTTCTACAAAGATCTATCAGAGTCCCACAGGCGGGCCTGTGGGAACATCTTTTTAGGTAATCCGCAGACCTACACGGAGAAAAATGAGTTCTCAATATCGTGAACAAGCGTTCATGAAATTCGGAACCACGAACAAAGTGTTCAAATTTCATGGTACGTTTTTCAAAATCGTACCATGAAATTTAATTACTTTGTTGGTGGTTCCGAATTTCATGAACGCTTGTTAACGATTTTGGGAACTCTTTTTTCTGTGTGTAGATATGTTGTATGAGCATAACACAAGTCTGATGAAAACCACAATTTCCCATAGGTTCACTGCCGACCAACGGTTTTTGTAGTGAAAATTCACACTAACACACCGTGAGTAACTACGTTGGAAAACATGTAAAATTTTATTTTTTTTATTTCAAAGTTGCAGAAAATAAAAATTGTACTGAAAAAAAAATCAATTTTATCATAATCGACATTCAAATCCTTTCTCTCTCACTACAAGCTTCTTCGTGTATGCAAATATCTGCCAAGAATCGTGAGGTTCGCGACGTTCTCAGCAGTGTGTGCGCTCGAGTAGCTTTTAGAACCCTTTCCTAATAGAAGTCGTTGTCGTGCTCCGTCGTCATCGGTCGTCTCGCCACTCGCGGGGTTCTGGGGGATAAAACCAATGCCCCGTTCTCGGCTGCCAATTAGTATCCGCTCAGTGCTTCGCCGATCGAGATCGATCTCATTAGGCAAACCGGACTCGTATCTCCCAGTGAGAAGTTGTACATCGCGTTTTTTTTTTCTTTACTCTTTTGTGTTTTTGTTTTGTTTTACTTGCTTGACGCTCGTTTACTCCTTTTTTGTTGTTGTCGGTCATTCGTCGAGCTCGTTTTTTTTTCGCTCTCTGCGGTAATTGTTGTGTTTTGTTGATCCTTTGTGTGTGGCTCTCCTTAAGGAAACGATCAATTTTGTGGTTTTATCAAAGTGTTGAGTGTGCGTTCGTTCCTGTAGGAGTTCGCGATCGCGTTTCTTAAGAAGGAAGACTGAAGAAGAGCCCGACCGGCGTCGAGAGCTATTTTTAGCCCCACACACAACGGAAGAGCCGTAAACCACATGTTTCAGTCGGCTTTTGTTTGATATCGCCGACGCCAACGCCAACGCAGAAAGAGAGGTGTGTTCCTCAAGAAGACACGATCGAAGAGCTTTAGCTCACGTCCCAGCGATCGAGGCTCGGCGCTCGGTTGAGATTTGCGCAGTGATAGAGAATTTGAATGGAACTTGGGTAGACTGACAAGCTAGTGTTTAGAGATCAGTGCTGTTTAAAAGTCTTTTATAACGTTACTGTGAGTATGATTGTTTGATAAGATTTTTAAAATTTGGTTGTGATAAGCAAAAACGAGTGATGATCCTGGCATGTGAAGGAAATAAGGTGATTTCAAGCGTTTTTAGCTTTTTCAATCTTTTAACAAATATTTCAATTTATTAAACAAAAACCAAAAAGAAAAACCAAAAGTGTTTTAAAAAAATTAGACACCAAATAATTTATTCCGGGTAACTGTAAAATACGAATTAAAATGTTTCAAAATAATTTTTAGAACTTTAATGATCACTTAGATTTTGAGGTATTGGAGTAGACTTCGGAAATTTTTTTACAAATTTAATTAAGATTCAACTAGATAGGAAAATCAGCAAGCTTAGAACAAGCGAGCACAGAGGCATCGAGTTGTCAATAATGTTTGTAGACTTGCATAAACGAACCAACCCGGGCAGACGGTAATAACAAAATTCATGCAATTTCAATAACAAATACTGTTAAAATAACAGAAATTGTTATGGATTCTTCTTGAAAAATCCATTTTTGAATAAGAGTTCAATAACATTTTATGTTATCATAACAAAATCTGTTATTGGTCTGATATTGATTGAAAGCCAAAACAACTTTAGAATAACATTTTTTGTTATGGAAGCATACCTCAAAATGTTATTGGGATGATCGGATTAGTTGTTAAAATAACAAAAAATAATAACAAAGGTTTGTTCGAAGAATAACTAAAAATATTATTGGTCTGTTATTACAATAACAATCGAATAACGAAAAAATCATAACGACGAATTACAAATCTTGTTATAAATAACATAACATGTTATTGGCCTAGTATTTTCAAATATCAAAAAATGTTATTCCCACGTTATTTCCGTCTGCTCGGGAATTGCCACAAAGTTGAAACCAACTATAAAAATTGAAATTAGAAACTACAGGAAATCTTCCAATTATATGGAAAGTTTATCTTCTTTGATGAAATATTCATCGTCTTTAATCTGATTGATTGATTGATTGATTGATTGAGCAATTTTCGATTCGCGTTCAGCGTACAAAATTTAAGTACCGTGGGAATCTACATTCCTTTTGTCACCCGAATACGTCATGCAAACTTGCAACTCATTAAAGAGATCACGTTTTCGAAGCACCACCAGTAAAACAACGTGACTTTTAGTATGTAAATTACAACGCTGTCTAATTGAGCTAAGATCCCCTTTCTAGATCACTTCAGGCGACCAAGAAATACACAACTTCATTACGGAGAAGTCAATCAACGCGCCCGAAGATCATGTAAACAAACCACTTAACAAGTTAGAACTGGTTCAAAGTTGTAAACAACCTGTTACGTCGACAATTCATACAATTTTTCCAAACGTAACAAATGATCATCACCATAAACCAAATATCTGGTGGTTCCGCTTGGAAGCAAACCTTGGTCACAACACAAAAATGTCCATCTATCATGGCGTTGTTTATGCCAAACTGGCAATTGACACGTCGCGAATTGGAGAAACGTCGTTCGTTTACTTTTTTTTGTTGTTTGCTTTCTGGGTCATAAAAATAAGAACCCTTTTGAGAGTGTCTATTTTTTTCTAGTCTTTGTGAAAGCTTCTGTTTTCAGCCGTTAGTGGCGTGACAGATGGAGCTGAATTTTAAATGATCTTAGTTATGCCTAAGGCTACCAACTCTTGCTGAGCAAAAATCCGTACAATTTGCCGATATGACACCATGGTGTAACAAAAACTGGCAATGAATTATTTAGATAAATTAAATTTAATAAATTTGAGAATTAAAAATATAAAACTATGTCGTTTTTACAGCTAACAAATTTCACAAAATGTTATCAGAATACTTATGACTTGCACGTTTGAAAGTATTCCAAAAATAAACCATGATTTGAATCAAATCATTACCCCAGAAAACTTTACCTTTTTAAATCAAACTCACAGAAAAATAAAAATTTCTAGTTAACAAAAGCTTCGACCAAACCAAAAAGCAATTCAATGATTAAAAAGTTGTTAAAATTCCGTACAAATCCGTATTATGCGCAAAATTCCCTTAAAAAATTCCGGCCTGTTAAAAATCCGCGAAGAGGTTCGAAAATCCGTATGGTAAGGAAAAAATCCGAACAGTTGGTAGCCTTAGTTATGCCTTATCTTTCAGAGAAATGTTTTAAACAGCAAAATTTGCAAACACCATTTATTAATTATATCTCTATGATTTTTTTATTTCTTATCCGTATATGAATTGAATCGTATATGGTGCAATAGGGTGGAATATAGTTATATAGAAAAATTGAAAATGTTAAAAATCCAATCAGCAACACATTTTTTGGGTCCCTTTTAGAGTAGCGTAATGTTTAAGCCCACGATTGGCGAAACGAAAGCGAATAAAATTCGTATGTAAATTACTATGGGGAAACATGCATTTTCACAGTTTTAAATTTACAAAATTTATGTTTTATTATTTTATGAAACTAACACCGTAGAAGTAACAACTCACCCAAAGACAGTATGGTGCTAAAGTGCTTCATAAAAAAGATACAGAGTTTTCAAAAATAGTGTATAGAAACAATCAGTGAAACTCAAAACAAACATGATTATTCTTATATTTAGATGAAACTGGGAAAAAGTCGATATAAAGAAATGTTCAGAAGACACTATTTAGTTAAGTTGAAGCCAAATTTCTTAAATATATTATAATTTTCTAATGTTTCCGCATGACTTGGCTATGTTGGCAAAAAGTAGTATTTTTCAGAGTATTTTTAAATGTTTCTCTTTAACGCTCTGTAACTTTTGTTAGAAGCAATTTAGCACCAAACTGTCTTTGAGAGAGTTGATAAGGACGTCCAGGGCTATACTTCTACGGTGATAGTTTCATCAAATAATAAAATATGAATTTTGTTAGTTCAAAAACGTGAGAATGCATGTTTTCCCATAGTGATTTTATATTAAAACAAAGTTTAACATAGTTTTTAGGAGAAAAATACACTTTAAACCGTTATCAAGGGTGACATTGGGTCTAGGGGTGAGATTAGCTCATACAAAAATGCAGAAATTTGTATAATCCAATTTAAACCTCTAGACCCAATGTCATCCCTGGAAGGAACATTACATTCAGCGTTAAGAAAGTGAGAGAGATTTCCTACAAAATCGAAATCCACATTTTTTTAAATTTTGTGATATGTTTGAAAGGATAGCAAATAGCAACTTCTCAGCCATAGCAGCATAGACAAAAATATTTCCGTCGAGTTATCTTTTTAGAAATTTGTTTTTTACTACAAAAAAATAATGATTTAATGTATAATCAAATTTGCAATTAAATAGTACTCAACAATTTTTTTGATAATCGTTATCAAGATATAGCCACTTAAAGTTTGATTTAACATAAAAAAATCCAGTTTTTTTAATTCGTTGAAATAATGTTCATGATTATCCATTCTTAACATGATTTTTTCAAGAAAAAAAAATGGAAATGTTCCAATAAAATTTCCCAAGAGACATTGAAGATTGGATCTCTGGTTACTGAAATACAGCGAATAAAAGAAAAAGATATAGTGCAATTGAAGTTTTTTCTAGTTTCATTCAATCAGTATTTTATTTTCTTGTATCAATATCTCATAAATTATTTTTTTATTATCAAAAAAACGTAAACATTGGGATTGTTTCTGATCATTTCGATAAAATATTTTCAAAATTATGGAACCAAGACATATTAAAAAGGCATTCGCAAAATGGCTAAACAAAGTGAAATTTTGCATAGATCATCACTAAATCAGAGATTTTTTTAAATTCAGAAATTTAAATATTTATACAAAATTTTCAATAGATTTTAAATACAAAAAATGTTTGAATCGTAATTTTATTACAATGTGAAATATCGTGTACAGATTTTCACTATATCAGAGTTTTCAATGTTATTTTCATAAAATATCATTTTTTCAATGTAAGGTACACATTTGCATAATTTATCATGCGCTTAACTACACCAATGTCATATAAGTGTTTTTTGTGTGTTAAATACTAACATTTTCATTTCGTTTTTTATGCTGATGCTGATTAATTTTATCAAAATGGCGTATTTTGTTAAACACTGAAATTTTCATAAGTTTCCTAAATTTTGAGTAGAATTTCTTATCTTTTTGCTTTAAAAATAAAACTATAATAAAATAAATTAATATTAATGTATACCGTTATATTTGTTAAAACTCAAATTTGGATATTTTATTCCAAAACAATGATGGCGTGCAAACCACATAAAAATATTTAGCCTAAAAAAAAGAAAAAAAAAATGTATTTAAACACATATAATTCTTGTGCAGTGAAAATTAATACCAAATTTTACATCATTTGAAACCAATTTTGTAATAGATGAAATTAAAGGATTTAAAACAAAAATAACATAAAATTATATATTCGGATATTCGGTGAACATGTTTGAGTACCGTAAATCGGGGTGACTCTGATAGGTTTGTTTTTTTTGGAATGGAATCATTCTGACCGTGGTAGAGAATTGTTCAATCTACTTCATGAAGAATTTTGCATAAAATATTTAATGGTTTAAAAATTTGATATAAAATGTAAAAATCTTCTGTTTTTCCTTTTTGGATGTTTTTGAATACCCCTGACTCAAGGCGGTTTCAAAAACACCCAAAAAGCAAATACTGGAAATTTGATTTATTGGACCTTTAAAAAAAAAACTCCAGAATTCATGTTTCGAATTCAGTTAAAAATTCAATAAGAATCGATAATTTAATACACAAAACTAGTTTTAGCGTTTTTGAGGCATAAATCTAAATTTCAACTTTGTTACCTTAAATTTACATGAACTTTGAAAAATTATTATTTTCTTCAAAACCATATCAGTAACCTTAGTGATAGTATATTTGACGTAAAAATAAAATTTGAACACCTTTAATCTGAAACAAGAAACTATGACTATCACAGTCTATCTATCAAAGGAATTCAAAATAAGTTTTTCAACGTTACTATTCTTTAAATACTTTTGAAAAACTATTTTTGTGTGGCCTACCCCAGTACATGTTTAAAAATTAATAATCTTGTATAAAACCTTACCACTTGGAAAATAATACAGAGATAAATTTAAATCCTATCAATGTCACCCTAGATTAAGGTACTTATACTTTTAAAAACAGTCCATACTCGATTATCCGAAGGCCTCGGAAAAATTTCACTTCGGATAATTAAATCTTCGGATAATCGAACATCAAAAACTATTTTTACTTGTCATATTTTTGATGGTCTAGTTAAAGTATGACCCATAAACTACTTTAAATCGATTTAGAATTTTCAAGTCCAAGATGGCGGCCAGTATGGCAATCATAACATATTGAAAAAAAGCTTTTTTTTATTGAAAGGCAATCAAATACTCCCATTTGACTTGAATGGGGTCGCAGAACTTGAATTTGATGATAAAAGAAAGAAAATATAAAAAAAATGTTTTTTTTTTTCGATTAACCAAAGTCAATTACAAACCTTCGGATTATCAAACATCGGATAATCGAGGCTTCGGATAATCGAGTCAGGACTGTATACTTATCAAAACTATGTTTTTTTTTCGAACAGAATTTGTTTGAAGTAAAAGTTAATTTTAATTAATTTATATAAATGTGGCATCGAAGGTTATCGCCAAAAACGATGATAAAAACTAACTTAATCCACCTATGTGGTTGGAGCCTTCCTCACAACAATGGCTGTAAACAAGTGTCATCTATTTTTTAGATCCAGCTTCCAAAAAGTACATCGATATCACTTAAGTGGCCATATCTCGAGACAGGGTTGGCAGATCTTCAATGTTTTGGGCTCGTTGGAAAGGTCTTTTGATAACCTAACCAACAATAGGTCGGATGGTGGATCCGGACATAGTTTACATACATTTAAGTGAGATCCGGCTTCAAAAAAGTACATCAATATCACTTAAGGGGCCATATCTCGAGACAGGGTTGCCAGATCTTCAATGTTTTAGACTCGTTGGAAAGGTCTTTTGATAATCTAACCAACGATGGTTCGGATGATGGACCCGGACATAGTTTACATACATTTAAGTGAGATCCGGCTTCAAAAAAGTATATCAATATCACTTAAGTGGCCATATCTCGAGACAGGGTTGCCAGATCTTCAATGTTTTGGACTCGTTGGAAAGGTCTTTTGATAAACTAACCAACGTCGGGTCGGATAGTGGACCCGGACATAGTTTACATACATTTAAGTGAGATCTGGTTTCAAAAAAGTACATCAATATCACTTAAGTGGCCATATCTCGAGACAGGGTTGCCAGATCTTCAATGTTTTGGGCTCGTTGGAAAGGTCTTTTGATAACCTAACCAACGTCGGGTCGGATAGTGGACCCGGACATAGTTTACATACATTTAAGTGAGATCCGGCTTCAAAAAAGTACATAAATATCACTTAAGTGGTCATAACTCGAGACAGAGTTGCCAGATCTTCAATGTGTTGTACTCATTGGAAAGGCCTTTCAATTGTCTAACCAACGATGGGTGGGATAGTGGAGCCGGACATAGTTTACATACATTTAAGTGAGATCCGGCTTCAAAAAAGTAAATAAATATCTTTTAAGTTGCCATATCTCGAGACAGGGTTGCCAGATCTTCAATGTTTTAGACTCGTTGGAAAGGTCTTTTGATAATCTATCCAACGATGGGTCGGATGATGGACCCGGACAAAGTTTACATACATTTAAGTGAGATCCGGCTTCAAAAAAGTACATCAATATCACTTAAGTGGCCATATCTCGAGACAGGGTTGCCAGATCTTCAATGTTTTGGACTCGTTGGAAAGGTCTTTTGATAACCTAACCAACGATGGGTCGGATGATGGACCCGGACATAGTTTACATACATTTTAGTGAGATCCAAATATATGTGAAAACACATTTTTATACATAACTTTTGAACTACTTATCGAAACTTCAATCTGTATAAAACTCGATCTATGGGACCCTAAACCAAGTCAGATGCAACAAGTTCGGGTCAAATCGGTTCAGCCAGTGCCGAGAAACATGAGCTAGTTTGTTGGTCACATACATACATACACACACACATACACACAGACATTTGTTCAGTTTTCGATTCTGAGTCGATATGTATACATGAAGGTGGGTCTACGACGTTTTTATACGAAGTTCATTTTTAGAGCAGGATTATAGCCTTACCTCAGTGAGGAAGGCAAAAATATTGCTTTGTAAAAATCTCTCGCACCAAAGTTGTTTGGAAAAGATTTTTTTAATTTCTTTTAGTCAATACCTCAAATAAATTGTAGAATTTATTAAAGACAGCATGAAACATGTGCAACGAGTAAATTAATTATAATAAAAGAAAAAAAACTCAGTATTATTTTAGCAGTCAAAAAATGCTTGTTTTTTTACATTTATTTAATAAAGGGAAGATTCATTAAAATTAAAAAATATATATATTTCGAAGAAAATTAATCGATTCACAATTATTTCTAAGCAAACCCAAAATAACCGGAAGAATTGTTTAGAATGTCATACTTCCTCAAACTCAAAACAAATATTTCACGCAGTTTCCTCTAAAAAAAACCCAGAGACAAAAAAACACTTCTCACATGCCAAAGATCATCACTCGTACTGCAAATCCGAACCGTTTTCAGCCCGTTCAGTCGCAAAACAACGCGCATAAAACAAAGCACTTCGTTCATCTTCTTAGCTGTCGCCGCCACCTTAACCACCGCCGCCGACCATTCCGGGAGTGACTAACCTCAAACATCCGCCGGGCACACCATTAGACCGCGCCGAACGACCTTGATCTTGGGAAAGTACCACCACAACCGACCGTTCCCCCTGCGGCCGTTCCCGAAACCAGCTACGCGAGAGGGGCCTGGCGGTTCTCTACTAAGCCGTTGCGCGAGAGAACTACGAAACTGCGGGAGAGAGAAAGAGCGAGAGAGAAACTTAAGGTGCAAGTGCAACAACGTACGGAGATTCGCGGGGGTCGTGTTTTGATTTGGACTTTTCCGCGTTCAGTCTTAAGTAAAAGTCGAAACAAGGCGGTCAGATTTTGGGGATCGTGGAGAGATCGTGAAGCTTTTGGTCAACAGAAGAAGACGTGTGAATTAGTGGGGACTTGTTCGATATTTGAAGCCACTTCGGCATATTTGAACACACTTTTGATCAGTGATTGGTAGCGGATCAGTGATGAGCAGTGCGTCGTCGCTCGTGGACCTGCTGACCTGCGGAGGTCAGTTCGGGAACCAGCACCACCAAAAGCCCACCAATGGGCAGGTTTCGCGCATGGTGTCGGAAGATCCGTACCGGGCCAACTGCCGGAAGGACTCGTCCGATCTCGGCCAGCTGGACTCCACCGAGGACGAAGCCGACGAGGAAGAAATCGACCTGAGCCAGTTCGCGGACGAAAAGCAAACCCGGGCCTACTTTCGCAAACGGCTCGCCATCTTCGAGGCGTCAATGAAGACGCCGGCCGCGGCCAACAGGCGCCTAGCGGCCCGCAAGATCGAGATGGAGTCGGCTACGGCTACGGCCGGGGACTACGAGTGTATTCCGCCGAAGCAGCTGCTCATGTACTTGGTCAGGTAATTAAATCAACGCGCGCGGCGCCTCTTCATCTGGTTGGCGTTGTGCGCCCTTGTCATGAATTCATTTTTTGGAAGATTGATGGATCTTAAGAGACTAAAAAAGTTCGAGCTTTCAACTCAACTGTCGTTCAGTGGGTCTTCACTGCCTAGATCGTTGTTTCGAGAGATTTTTTCTCTCAATCCAAGTTGAGAGCATTTTATTGTTGACTATCTGCTCTGCGTGACGTTTAAAAAAGTTGATTTATTGTGTCAATATTTAAGGTTTCAAACTGTGACAAAAGATCATTACATCAACGACCACATGAGCCGTAAAGGCTCACTGGGTCTTGAGTTTCTTTCTGGTCGAGAGTGTGGGGGGGTACTGTGGAGTTATATAAGGTGGGCATCTTTATCGTTTTCGCGAATGGGATAATTAGACCGGCCCCTTGATGAGATCGCGAGCTGGGGCGATCGTGTGAATCTCATTACATTTAATATGGGATCGGTTTGGTGTATCGACGGTACAGTACTGGTGCCGTAAAATCTGGGTGAACTTAAGCGGCGCGTTGAAGTTCTACAGAGTCTGTGTGGATGTAGACCACGAGGTTTGGAGGCTCGTGTGGCATAGAAACTGATATTGTACTTGAAATGAGGGCTTGTCAAATCTTTAAATAGTGGGATCAAACACTGATAAGAAGGTCACGTTTAGTTTCTACGTGATACTATGAATCCAGCTAGTCAAATTATGAAGAATTATTTGTAAGCAGCCTCTTCTCTTCTGAAAGCTCGACATGTTTTGTAATTTTGAATATAAATATTGGAAAAAAGTTTCAATTTAACACAAGTATTTGTTATTTCTAGCATGAAAATGCTGCAAGCCAGTTTGGCTTGTGCCGTTAAACGTTTGTGCGTTATGCGCACGTATGGCTCCGATAAAGCAGACGTGTCCAGAATCTCGACAATTGTACCGTGCTGCTCATTATACAAATATATACTGGACAAGAATAATAAACAATGGTCTCCAACATATTTTATTTTTGATTGATTTCTTTACAACTTCTTTGGGAATGTGATTTGCATTTCAATGCTCAAAGAACCTTTTTACTGACATATTAGTGAGAATATTAAACATCTCGTCATAATTTTATTTCTTTTCACTAAAAAATAAAACCATTGTGTACAAAATAGAGGCGAATGCACAAACTGTGTAAAGTTTCTATAATAAAAACAAACAAAAAAAAATTGTGTACATTTTGCATGAATTTTTAAACATTTAAGGTGAGACGCTTGTTGAAAAGCTGGTCTCATTTTATTCTAAAATTGTTGATTTCTTTAGACAAACCTTTTGAAACTTTATTCCTAAACATTTAACTTTGTCCCAAATTTATAATAAGCTAGTGAGAATTTCTGTTTCTAAATATTTTTGCACAAAAATTGCAATCTCTGTTTAGATTTGAATAATTTGCTTTCTGATTTTAGGATCTTCAGCATTTTTTTAGCTGATTTTTTTTCTTTCACTGTTAGCAAAAAACATCTTTCCATTACGTAATCAAAAATGTTTATTTTTTATGAAATCACATGGGCAAGAAAAAAAATTATTAATTTTGGACATAATATAAAAATTGCACTAGTGTTAATAACTCTTGAAAAAAGTTTCTTAAGAAGGAATAACCAAAACCTTTTTTGAGTGAGTTAACAAAATTTACAAAATACTACATTTTTAGCAAATACTAAAATTTTCAAAATATGCAATGTGGTATCAAACGACGTGAATTTGAAAATTTTCACTAAATTATAGTTTTAAGTCTGGATCACCTAAATCGTAAATATTAATACCATTTTTTCATAACACTCAAATTTAAATAACTTTCAAATTCAAGGCACTAAAACTCTAAAAAAAACGTATTTCTAAAATACCGGCATCAGAGGTGAGATTGGGTCATACAAATTTCTGCATTTTTGTTTCATCAGTTTCTGGTGAATATTCATCAGGTTCACATTTTTACACATTTTTTAGGTAATTTTACTTATATATTCAGGTAATATTCAACCAGCCAAATTTTCAACAATCCAAAATTCATTTTTTTACTGTGTGTGTAAAAGCAATCAAACTTTTTTGTCATTTTGTGAATTTTAGTGACTGTGAAAATAAGATGTTTCCAATATTTATAAATACAAAAAAAATGTTGGTAATATTACGCCTTGGATATTTTCAAGGCATGTTTTAGTAAGGTAAGGCGGGGTTTCCTGCTGTCAAAACAGTTAGTTAGCACGAAACCTGGATTTTATATAAAGATATTCAGAAAAGTGAAAATTGTACCATTTTCCTGGCCAATTTCACCGGATTTTGCCTTCCTCACTGAGGTAAGGCTATAATCCTGCTCTAAAAATGAACTTCGTATAAAAACGTCGTAGACCCACCTTCATGTATACATATCGACTCAGAATCGAAAACTGAAAAAATGTCTGTGTGTATGTGTGTGTGTATGTGTGTGTGTATGTGTGTGTGTATGTGTGTGTGTATGTATGTATGTGACCAACAAACTAGCTCATGTTTCTCGGCACTGGCTGAACCGATTTGACCCGAATTTGTTGCATTCGACTTGGTTTAGGGTCCCATAGATCGAGTTTTATACAGATTGAAGTTTCGATAAGTAGTTCAAAAGTTATGTATAAAAATGTGTTTTCACATATATTTGGATCTCACTTAAATGTATGTAAACTATGTCCAGGTCCATCATCCGACCCATCGTTGGTTAGGTTATCAAAATACCTTTCCAAAGAGTCCAAAACATTGAAGATCTGGCAACGCTGTCTCGAGATATGGCCACTTAAGTAACATTGATGTACTTTTTTGAAGCCGGAACTCACTTAAATTTATGTAAACTATGTCTGGATCCACCATCCGACCCATTGTTGGTTAGGTTAACAAAATACCTTTCCAACGAGTCTAAAACATTGAAGATCTGGCAACCCTGTTTCGAGATATGGCCACTGAAGTGATATTGATGTACTTTTTTGAAGCTGGAACTCACTTAAATTTATGTAAACTATGTCCGGATCCACCATCCGACCTATTGTTGGTTAACTTATCAAAAGACCTTTCCAATGAGTCCAAAACATTGAAGATCTGGCAACCCTGTCTCGAAATATGGCCACTGAAGTGATTCAAAGTGTACTTTTTTGAAGCCGGATCTCCCTTAAATGTATGTAACTTATGTCCGGATCCACCATCCGACCCATTGTTGGTTAGGTGATCATAAGACCTTTCCAACGAGTCCAAAACATTGAAGATCTGGCAACCCTGTCTCGAGATATGGCCTCTTAAGTGATATTGATGTACTTTTATGAAGCCGGATCTCACTTAAATGTATGTAAATTATGTCCGGATCCATCATCCGACCCTACGTTGGTTAGGTTATCAAAAGACCTTTCCAACGAGTGCAAAACATCGAAGATCTGGCAACCCTGTCTCGAGATATGGCCTCTTAAGTGATATTGAAGTACTTGTTTGAAGCCGAATCTCACTTAAATGTATGTAAACTATGTCCGGATCCACCATCCGACCTATTGTTGGTTAGGTTATGAAAAGACCTTTCAAACGAGTCCAAAACATTGAAGATCTGGCAACCCTGTCTCGAGATATGGCCCCTTAAGTGATATTGATGTACTTTTTTGAAGCGGGATCTCTCTTAAATGTACGTAAACTATGTCCGGATCCATCATCCGACCCATTGTTGGTTAGGTTATCAAAATACCTTTCCATCGAGTCCAAAACATTGAAGATATTGCAACCCTGTCTCGAGATATGGCCACTTAAGTTATATTGATGTACTTTTTTGAAGCCGGATCTCATTTAAATGTATGTAAACTATGTACGGATCCACCATCCGACCCATTGTTGGTTAGATTATCAAAAGACCTTTCCAACGAGTCCAAAACATTGAAGATCTGGCAACCCTGTCTCGAGATAAGGCCCCTTAAGTGATATTGATGTACTTTTTTGAAGCCGGATCTAAAAAATAGATGAAACTTGTGTACAGCCATTGTTGTGAGGAAGGCTCCAACCACATAGGTGGATTAAGTTAGTTTTTTTTTGTAGGGTTGTTAAGCATGCCAAACTAAACCGAAATACGCTTTGAAAAAAAAAAATCAAAAAAAAATCAGTTAAACGCGTTTTTCAGTTCAGTTTGGCAAGCTTAATAACCCTATAGAAAAAAATCCGGTAAAATTTGCCCGGAAAATGGTCACATTTTCACTTTTCTGAAAATCTCCATATAAAATCCAGATTTCGTGCTAACTATTTTGACAGCTAGAAAAAAACCCGTAAGGTAAGTACCTTATCTAATCTACATACCTTATCTAATCTACATACCTTGGGAAATTTTATAGATTTTGTAACAAAAATTGTGTAATTTTTCATAAGGATCCAGTGAAATTTTCATCAATTTCTGGTGAATTTCACTTCTACACAATTAATTTCAAAAAAAAAAAACTTTTTTCTGTGAAGATAAGGCTGGTACAAATTTTATTTGAAGTTTTTGTCCCCCCCCCCTTCAATGTTGGCCCGAAAAATCAGGGGGCAAAAAAATATTTTTTCAAAAAACTTTAATATTTTTATGAAAATTTAAGTGCAATTAGTCAAAATCAATTTAAAATGAATTCCAATGCGTTTAGAATCATTTTTAGCATGTTTGGGTTGATTTAAAAATCTTTTGAATTTTTGAAAATTTTCGATGTCTACTATCGCTAAAGTTTTTTTTGCTAAAATTTTTGTTTTCGTCAAATTTTACATTTTTTGAAAACATTTATTGCAAAACAACTGAACTAGTGTAAAATACATTTTAAAACACTTTTTCCATGCAAATGTTGAAACTATGGCATGTCATTTTATTATTTATATTTTTTTATTTTTCTGCCCCCCCCCCCCCCTCGACTCCGGCCAGAGCCGAGGGAAAAAAACTTTTAAAAATATTTGCATCGGCCTAACATAAACCGAAAAAATGTTGAATTTTGGAAGGTTGAAAATTTTGCCGGTTGAATATAAAAGTAATATTACCTGTGTAAAAATAAAATCAAAAATTGATCAGTGATCAAAAATTTATCAGAAACTGCTAGAAATTCACCAATTCCCGATGTAAAATTATTCATGTTTTTTACACAAAATATGTCACCATTTCCTGATGCATAATACCATCATTTTCTTTTATGTATGCTATGGTCTCACTTCGAACCTCTTTCTACTGAACTTACCCTTAAATTGTTTATCAAATCGTGTTATGTAAACAAATAAGCGTTCAATAAAAAGAACGAAAAAACGCTTATTTAAAGACTGACTTAAAAACCCTAATTTGAATAATGAATATGGTATTTGATTTTATTTAAAAACATCATTTCTGGGCATATTTTAAGTACACAGTAAAAAAATGTGTGAATTTTTAAGGTGTAGAATTGGAAGGTACCTCTTTTATTATGTAATATTTCCTCAATTTAGACTGTAAAACTAGCAACACACTGACATAGTTGTGAGTTACATAAAAGATACTCATTCCCGGATGTAATATTGCCTTTTTTTCTTCTATGTTAATGACGATGTTCATTACAATATCTCATACAAAAGCTAAGATTTTAAATGGGTTTAACTAAATTATCTGGCTACTAACAAAAAAAAAATCAGTGAAAGTAAATATTATCTTCAGCTTTATCTAAAAATCAAACCAACTATCTTAAATGGAGTCGTTCAGCATCAGGAACCGCCAAACGCCACTTTCCAAGAAAATCTTCTCGTGATAACCTGACAATTATCGGCCATGATATGACAAAAACCATACAATTCCCACAACTAAATCACGCCGTCAATTGATCCGGGTCTCAACTTCTAACAAAACGGGGTAGTTCCCCGAAAAAAAAATGACTCACAGTCCGGATTTCCCCCGACCCATCGTGCGCTCGAGACCCCAAAAATATTAAAAACTCAACGCGGTGTTACGCACTCGCGGTGTCTCACCGCGCTCAAACGCCCTCAAAAATCCGCCAAAACAGCGCCGGCGCAACTTCGCGTGTCAGCCGCGTCACGGATCTCTGGATCTCCGGACCGACTGTATAATCAATCGGGGCACGGTCAAACAGCCCAATCACGACTGAAAAAAAACCCCTTCTTGCAAAATGCATTACTCACAAATCACACTTATCGCCGGGCAATATCAAATTCGATGCGATTGAAGTTTCATGAGCTTGTTTATTGTAGTTATTTACAGTCAGAGGTTTGGATTGTTCGCATTGTATATGAAGATTTGTAAAGTTACACTTAAAAAATTAGTTGTTCGATTCAGTTACGTTATCAACGACCTTACCACTTTCTTTAGATCTACAGTATGACAAGGCAGGCGCCGTTAATAACACAGTCCAACAAGATTTTGTCTCTGAGACGAGTATATGTGTTCCTAGTAGATTTTTGCCTGCTGAATCCGTATCCGGGTCCAGAATTGCTCCAAATGGTCCCAATTTTGAGATACACCCGTTTGAAATGTTAGTTTAGGCCAAAATTAGCTACTTTGTCGACTATTTTACAAAAAAAAACTAATGAATAAACAAATAAACCAATACATGTATCTTAAAGTTCACGTTTTCCCCTTTCTGAAACACCCCTGGTTTTTAAAATTTGATTGTTTCTACGCATATTTATAGCCGTTTTAAAATTATATTTTCAGTTGGTTGTCATTCAAGTTTTTCCAACTTGCATGCAAGTCAAATTCTAATTTTAAAATGGCTATAAATATGCGTAGAAACAATCAAATTTTAAAAACCAGGGGTGTTTCAGAAAGGGGAGAACGTGAACTTCAAGATACATGTATTGGTTTATTTGTTTATTCAATAGTTCTTTTGTAAAATAGTCGACAAAGTAGCTAATTTTGGCCTAAACTCACATTTCAAACGGGTGTATCTCAAAATTGGGACCATTTGGAGCAATTCTGGACCCGGATACGGATTCAGCAGGCAAAAATCTACTAGGAACACATATACTCGTCTCAGAGACAAAATCTTGTTGGACTGTGTTATTAACGGCGCCTGCCTTGTCATACTGTAGATCTAAAGAAAGTGGTAAGGAAACATTTGATTTTTTGTTGAACTGTGTAATCATAATGGTAATCAAGCTTTAAATCATTATGATTTATATCCTATCAAACACAAAGAACTGATTTTTAGTTGATTGTAAACAACAAATGAGTCAGCTTGACACCTTCAGCCGACATTTTTGAACCGAAAAATTCTGCGCAAAATTTGGCATCATAAACAAGTTCTTTGCTCTGCCAGCAAACCTCCCGGTAAGAGAAGCGCAATTCACTGACCTAAACCTATATAATATTTATTTATTTTTCAACTGACTGGAGTTATGAACCATGCGTCACGGTTCAGTTCTTGTCGAAAAGTTCTGCAGACACTGTTCACCTTCTTGGGGTTGATTGTGATATTCCAAATTTGAAAGACTAGAAAAGAAAGATTAAGACTAGACAAGAAAGATTATTAAGAATTTTGAAACACTGTTGGAAAAGATTTAATTTGTTTCAAACATTTGAAAACAAAAAAAAAGTTATTTAACTGATCACAAAAAAATACAAATCAAATGCTGTAATTTCCGACCCTGTTTTACGAATTACAGCAAGTTTGGCCACGCGCCAAACCAAAACGGATGGTGTGGATATCAAAATAAACAACTTCTTCGCGGAGGTTCCAGGGAGACATGACAGGAAAGTCAAACAAAGAGCTGCCAAACATAAACACGGGAGCTACCTGACGAGAAGAAGGTGTGCGCCCGGCCCAAAACTGCGTGTTCGCGGTTGGATTATGCAAATTGTTGACCGAAAGTATTTATAAATAAACCGTTGAGACGCCGGGTCTCTTGAGCGTTTCGAGAGCTTGAAATGAAAATAGTTATTGGAGAAAGATCTGGAAGGAATTTTCTGGACTGACACACTAAACTTTAGTTCCAGATTTGTGAACCAAGTGGTTTTTTTATTTCGACTGATTTTAGCGGATTATGGACTGGATTTCGTTATAGATATTTTATGATTATCCAGGATTTGATCCTTTTCACTTGGAACAGACTCTCAACACCACGATAGCCGTCCATTACAGTTCATTCCGCTTCGGTAGACAGAGAGTACATGCATTACAATATGATGCTTTACTTTTTTAATGGGATAGGGGAAATTCTCCACTGTATCCCGCAGTATGTTTGGTTTGGAGTTGGACAGTTTTGCGAAGGTGAATGTCCTTCATATTTTATTTCTAATAGAAAACACTTGAAAAAACTTCGATAAATTAAAATTTTGTAAAAATATCCACTGAAACTCATTTTGTTAGTTCAAGACTTGACGTAACGATGCTTAAAAACGCAATGTTTGATAGATTTCCATGACTGTTAATTGATATATTTAAATTTTAGAAAAATGCACAGAGTTTTTTTTTACAGACAATTTTAAAAACCTTTGTGCATCAATAATTGTGCATTTTGTAATTTTCAATTTGGAAGAAACTTTGTGCATACATTCCCTATGGGTAATTCTCTACCAACTCACACGAAATCGGGAAAAGTTGCCCCGACCCCTCTTCGATTTGCGTGAAACTTTGTCCTAAGGGGTAACTTTTGTCCCTGATCACAAAACCGAGGTCCGTTTTTTGATATCTCGTGACGGAGGGGCGGTACGACCCCTTCCATTTTTGAACATGCGAAAAAAGAAATGTTTTTCAACAATTTGCAGCCTGAAACGGTGATGAGATAGAAATTTGGTGTCAAAGGGACTTTTTCGTAAAATCGCGATAACTCGTGATGTTTATAAGCAAACCCCTTATGTCTATATATCAAAATTTTTGTAATTGTCTTCTCTACAATTTTAAAGAACATTGTTACACTCTAAAAAATAACCCTGCAAAGTTAGAAAAAACACGAAATTTTAAAATGAAAAATTTTGTTCTAAATGAAAAAAATGACGCTTCTGGGACGATGTAGATTCGAAAAGTACATTAAATTTCCCATAAAATGACATGTTCCAAAAATTTTTACAGTCGAGTAACGGAAAATGGGAGAATTTTGAAAACTTTTTTAGTGTTTTTTTCGATGAAAAATACGTTTATTCGGAATTCTGAATACGCCATCAAATCGGGCGTCTAATTTTACATAAAAGTCCCTTTGACACCAAATTTCTATCTCATCACCGTTTCAGGCTGCAAATTATTGAAAACCACCTCTTTTTTCGCATGTTCAAAAATGGAAGGGGTCGTACCGCCCCTCCGTCACGAGATATCAAAAAACGGACCTCGGATTCGTGATCAAGGACAAAAGTTACCCCTTAGGACAAAGTTTCACGCAAATCGAAGAGGGGTCGGGGCAACTGCTGTGTGAGTTGGCAGAGAATTACCCTTATGTCAAATGTAGCATTTTTGCATCATGATTTTAACCATCATGGTCATATTATTCTAATAAAATTCAAACATTTAAAAAAATCAGATGAATTCCAGTAAAAGCTGTTTGATTTTATAATTCCACCTGAGTATTTAATTTTATTGTCCACAACAGAAAATCCTCCAAGTCACCAATTTGGAGTGGAATCTTTTACGACCCAGAACTAGAACATAACCACCCCCGGGGGGTGAAACCTGTTTACTTCTTCGGGATGTCGCTCCCGCTCCCAAAGTGCAGGTCAATCTACTGCGCAGTTTGTTTTGCAGCCATCCATTCACTTTTGAGTGAACCAAACAAACAAAAAAGCACACGTTCTGCGATAGGCTGCGACCGTCCAGGCATCGAACTTTGAACAAAAAAACGGGACTGTTGAAAACAATTACCGACAGTTCGTACAGTCATCAGGGTGAAAGAAAACTGCCAATTGGTTGAATTCGGAAAGTGTCGATCATCTCGCGCTTTACAGGTTAATTATTATTTACATAAATGACGGTTTGGCCAGAGTCTCCTTCCTGATAAGTGTTTAAAAGTCTGAGGATTCCCAGACTCATCGGAGATAAACGCCTCACCCACGATCAAACAGGTTAAGCTGGTTCGGACAATGGCGTGAACGTACCGAGTCATGTTATCGTGATCCAGACCTTGATCCCGGGGTGTAAACCTGATGACCGACAGAAAAAAAAAGATGATCTCCGAGGTAGCAACCAAACGTTCTGACCAAACTAGAACGCCAAGACCGGTTGACTCATGTGGTTTGTTGATTTGTTGGTCCCAGTCTGGGGCAAAACTTTTTGTGGTCTTCGAACTTACTTCGAACAAACTTCCGCAATTCTATTATTTTACGCTTCCCACCCCGTAGTAAAGTTCTGAGTGCGTTCGCGTTGCCACAATTCGATACGGGTTAGAAGCTGGGAAACCTGGTCGTGACCGAGCGACACTGGAAACGTTCTATGGAGAACACATGTGGTCGTCCAGACCGCACCACCATTAATCGATCGATAAATTGGTTGATTGAGTGGGGTGATTTGAGGAGCTATACTAGAATCTAGAATGGGACCAAACTGTATCAACGATCGCCGCTGGTCAAACTCTTCCTGAACTCGACGGAGAACTACGCGCGAGTTGCTATGGTAGCGGTAGATCGTGCATAGATTTAATATCACTTTAATGACAACATCGCGGTGTGCGTTCCGCCAAGCTACCCTTTAATCATAAGGTATTAGCCGGTACCGGTGTAAGTGTAAATTGACACACGTGTGTTTGTGGAAAGAGGAACGGAGTTGAGTGTTAAGTGTTGGTTAAGAAAGAGCCATTTACTGCTTAGAGAGTTTCAACAGTTATTGTGTTGGCTAGTTCTGGGCATAACAAAGGGCTATTATCGGTGATAGAAGTTTTTATTTTGTCTGTTTTTCTCTACCAACTCTACCAACAACTAGACATTAGCGTGGTTCGCGGATATATGGAAAAGACAAAAGTGTTCAATTTCATTTGCATCAACCGGAATTTTAAAGTACTGTTACCCCAGAAGCTAGCCTGAAAATTTGAGCTCATTTAGTTAAGGTTTAGTTGCTCCAGTTTTGATTTGAAGTTAGTATGGAACAAAAATCAATTTACTATGGAGAATTGTAACTTTTTACATCTTCTTATAGAAAATTTCCCAAACCCCTGTCAAACTTTCCTATTCTTAGGTTTCTAATAGGTTTTGATCCGGGGAACAACTTTGTAGAACATCGCAAAGCGCTAGGAATTGATCTAGTAGACATAGGCAACTCCACAGCTTCCCTTCAAGTACTTAAAACTTGTAATTGGAACTCAACCACAACCCAGAACACTTCAACGGCAGCTGCAGCTAAACGGTCTACTCCGCACAGGCCCCAACCATACATGTTAATCGAGCAAACCCATAAATTGTCTCCTGCCGAAACGGAAGCAAATGATGCTGGTGGATGCTGTGAAGCAAAAAAAAATACACACGTTAAATTACAGTTACCCCGGATGACCTTGCGAGAGGGTTGACGTTCACGTCATCCAACGCAGCTCGTGGCGCGGCATACGTCACCGAACCTTAATGGGGAGCAGCACTTTGCTTCGCAAGATCTAGATCGTCACGCGCCAACGCGACGAGACGCAGAGACATGAAATTCAAAGTAGTTATATGCCTATGGTTTTGGTTCATCGACGACGGAAAACGCGTCGTCAACTTCTAACTTTGTTGAGCCTGATGACGACGTCCTACAGAGCAGATGAAGTCTGTATGCTAGTTGAGAGGTAGAGTTCTGAGGCGAGGTTGAGACAGTTGACTGAAGTCCAGAAGAATTGGGTTTAGAAGAAATCCGTCATTTTTTGTTTATCAATTTTCCAATTTATCAATTTATTAAAATAATTTTTTATCAATTTATCAATTTGACTATTTATCAATTTATCAATTTATCAATTTATCAATTTATCAATTTATCAATTTATCAATTTATCAATTTATCAATTTAACAATTTATCAATTTATCATTTTATCAATTTATCAATTTATCAATTTATCAATTTATGAATTTATCAATTTATCAAATTATCAATGAATAAATTTATCAATTAATCAAATTTTAAATTTATTCAATTTTCATTGTTTTTATTCTTTATTGTTTTTTGCTTTGATTTTTTCAATTTTTTTGCTCTACATTTTTTTAATTTGTTATTTGGTAAATTTATCGGGTATTTCATTTGTTTTTTTTTTTTTATTTTTCGTTTTTTTCTATTTTTCAATTTGTTCATTTTTTTTTCTTTTTTTATTTCTCATTTTTACAATTCTCAATTTATTTATTTATGTATCAATAAACGATGGAATAATCAGAACCAAAAGAAAATCTTTGGATGTTCTTAAAGAGAAAAATCCGAATGAAACACCCAAAATGCAAAAAAAAGATCATTGGTTCTTTTTTTTTTTTTTTGATAAAAAAATATAGCAGAAATCTGCTCTCTGTTCAAGTTTTGAAAAAAAAAATTAATTAGGTTTTTTTTTCTGGTGATTAAAGAAAATATTAGAGCGTCCAATTTTCCCGGATTTAAAATTTCCCGGGAAACGGGATTTTTTTAAATCCAGGAAAATTGAAGAATGAGTTAATTTTTTAAGCTTAAAATCATAGAATTAGCTCAATACTATCAATTTATGATTATCTAAACATCAGTCTTAATAAAGATAGCAGTTTTTAGATAGCTTGAGAGATTTTTGTTTGTGCTTTGGATTGCACCACAATTTCCAATCCAAAAAAAAATTAAAAAGGACTCTTATAAAAATATATTTGACTAGAAAAGCTTAAACAGTTCTTTTAATAAAGTTGCAAATACTTTTTAAAGCTTATGTTGCCCCTCCCTTCCTTCAAAATTGGTCCGAAAAATCAGGGGTCAAAAAAATTATTTCAAAAAACTTCAAAATTTCGATGAAAATAAAAGTTTAATCAACTGAAAACAATCTTAAATGCTTTTTCTGCATTGAAAATCATATTTATATGCTATAAGAGATCGTTTAAAAATATTTATCATTTTTTATAAACTCCAAAGTAAAGCACCGCAAAACAGTTTTTTTCCGCAGAAAAATGTTTTTCCGATGGAAAAACATAATTCCAAAACAACTGGAATGGTGTATGATGCATTGAAATACTTTTATTTTTCATTCAAATGCTGAAACCGTGGCTCGTTATTTCACTTTTTATACTTTTTTCTTTGAGGGACAAAAACTTTGAAAAATATTTGTAACGGACTAAATGTCTAAAAAAACGACAACAAATAATATGATACCAGTCAATGTAAAATTTTACAAAAGTTTAGATTTTCATGTTTTACATTAAAAATATTTTACAAAACATCTTTAAGTCACTACCTCCAACTGAGGAAAATCGGGAATATATTCTGAGATATTAGAGCTTTAAATTTTAAAATCGGTGTTTGATGAAAACAAATTTAAACTTAAAAGCATGAAGATTCGTATATAATCGACTCATGTAACTCCAATCTTTTCAAAAATATATAAAATTTTATAGAAAATATTCAAAGCGTATTTTGCGAATCTATAAACTCGAATTTTACCAATTTTCCATTATTAGCTAAATTAATCCTTAACCATTCTTATCGCTTACTAAGTATTTAACTGTTCATTGATTTCAACAACCAAATCTGAATTACCGGACCAATTTTTTTTTTGATATTTTTTTTTCAATTTCGGGAATTCCCAGGACAAAATATAAAAAAATCTTGGGATTCAAGAATTCCCAGTTTTGGAAAAAATCCCGGGAATTTTGTCCCGGGAATTCCCGGAATTGACGCACTAGAAAATATCATTCGCTGTCAACATGTTTATTTTTTGTGATTTTCGTTAAATCAACAAGCAACTTATGATTTTTCTATTTATAATTTATATTTATAAATTAGATCGATATAACATTAAATTTGCTTGCTGTAACAAGTTAACATATTTAATTTTTTTTATTAAAAATTTATTTAATTTTATGACGTATAAGCATTATTATTCTCAGTAAATATTTATCTTCTTCTATTCTAATCATTCAACATTATTCTTTCCTCTTACTATCCCACATTTATTAGCTATTTCGCTATTTTTTGCATTTTTTTCCCTTCTCTGTCTAATTTGTTCTTCTTAGTACTAGTTAACTCTCGCCCCATTTCGAACAACCTAATAAAATGAAAAAAAGAAAAAAAGTGTTATGTACATAGAAAACCGATTGCTTGTTTTGAAAAAGTAATCTAGAATTGAAACCTGCTGAACACTTCTAGCCGGCCAAGAGCTCTACCCCGTAGCACCCAGGTCTCGCGCCAACCTGACCTGACAACCGCGTAAACGATCATCGCCGCGGCGCTTTGTGTCGCTCGGCAGATTGCACAAAACTTCAAGCCAAGTCTCACCACTGTCGTCGTCATGCTGTTTTGATTCGTCGCGCGTCGCGTCGGTTGACTCATTCACTTGATTCATCATACGTCTTCGGGTGTATTTGCCATTTGCTCAACTCATATGCACAGAACTAAGTACACTATGCAGCATAATTTTATCACTTATTTTGAATATCTTGTATAGATATTTTCGAATTATTTTTGTTATTTTTGGATAAACTTTATTAAGAATATCTGATAAATTCAAAAAGCCAATTTAACAAATCTTTCAAATAAAATGTATCAACAATTTTGTCAAACAGTGTGACCACTAAGCTGTGCTGATGGTTGACCCCAACAGATCTAACGAGAGCACGCTACTCAATTTTGGGTGGGTTTCACGATGGCGATGGTGTTGACGCGATTGCACGACTTATCGATGGAGTCAAAAGGTGCCAATGTGTCATGTGTGTGGAAGAATGATGGAGCAGAAAAAAGAGCAAACTGGGCAAAGAGCAGTCACGATGTCTAGCCAAAGAGACCCGAAGTGTAAAGCACTTTGTTGACCTGTGCGAACGATCTACGCTGCATGTGAGCGGGTTGCAGGAAGGAAATTTAGAGTGGTAAACAAACTTTTTTTTGTGGGGTTTTGGAATTCTGCTCGATATCCGGTTTGTCGAGGGGTTTTAATGAGGTGGTTAATTTTAAATTTATAGAATTGTTCCGATATTGAAAGGGAAGACTTTGAAAGGAAATTGTTTTTTTTTTTTTTGTTCACTATTTTCCGTTTTCCGCATTTTACTGCTAATATAGACTTTTCTGCAAAATTTGCATCTGAAATTAAAAAAAAAACTTCTTAAGCTCTATTTACAAATTTATAAATTAAAATAAATAGACGAAAACCATCCCACAATGTTTAACAAACCATTATAATTATTTTAAAATAAAAAGTTTCGAAAAAATAAATGAATCTTTGAAAATATTATTATTTTTAACTTTTCGCTGTGATTCCAATATTCAAATTTAAAAAAAAAGATTTAATAGTATTTATTTTATTATACAATGCATTTAATCCAGTCTACAGTCTTTGCAATAGAAATGAGCGTTTTGAGTAATTTTTGCCCTCTCATTTTTCTAGTAACTTGAAATTTTATTGCAATGGCTTTGTGTAAATGTCTCAAAAGCTTGTACATTTGTGCAGGAAGTTGTGATGAGATAAATAACATCATTTTATTATTAAATTTTTGCTTGAACCTCATAAGATTTCCAAAGAACCTTTTTCCTTAAGCTTTTTGTTTTGTTTTTCTTGCTAAACTATTCATATTTTAGTGTACAAAACGTGATATTTATTAGTCGTTAAAATATAGGTTTCGATAACATTCAGAAATATTAAAATCCTTCAATATTCCACAATTTTACACTCATAGTTTGTATGCTTATTTATTGTAGATTTATTAAAAGTTCTTTTTTTGTCATCTAACACAAAACAAAATTTACTAACGAATGTTTTGAAATAAATTACATTGAATATTATTTCTTTTAAAAATTGAAAATATAAACACCTGGATATTTTTTTTCTCTACTTTTGGCATTTAGTGTAGTTTGATAAAATGTAGCAAATACAGTAAAAATTAAATGAATTCAATTCAAATCAGGTCAAAATAAAAATAAATATTTTTTTAAGAGTATTAATCTTTCCAAAATTGTATTTGTATTTTCACTGTTTAAGCGTTTTTTTTATCAAAATACTCAAATTTTCAAACAATATTGTATTGATAAAAATATTATTTTAACAAAAAATTTAATACGAATATCAAATAATGTAAAATATTGTATGTATTTTTAATGTATGATTATTTTTGTTAAATACTCAAAAAAAAGTATATCATGAAAAGATTAAATTTGCTTAGTTTTCATTATAGGTTTCAATCAATTTAAAATTTTGATATGCATTTTCATTTTATAATTTTTTTAAACACTTTGATTTTCATAAATACCGTTTTTTTTGAAAAAAGATTTTTTTTAATTTAAAATATGAGTAGCAAAGCGAAAAAAACATCGGTACTCCGATATTTTGAAAATTGTTAAATTTTTTTTCGTGTTTTTTCAATTTTTTTAAGCATGCATTGTAATTAAAATTTACAATATTTATGTTTACCTACCCCAAAATACTGTTTTTTTTTCTTAAAATACCATAATTCATTCAAATACAAAAATTTGCATACTTTTCAAAATCGGTAAATTTATTATTTATTATTTCATTTTATTTCATGATACTTAAATTTAAATATGAAAAAATGTATTTGCATGAATGAAGATAATTTGTGAAAGTTTGAGTATTTTACAAATACAAATCGGTTGTATAGTTAATATGAAGGAAAAAATATTTTTATATGAATTACGTTTTTTTTATTTCAATATTTTACAAAAATATATATCAGCCATTCCACGTCAAACAGGAAGTCTCCAAATCAAAAGTGCTCCGATTTGGCTCAAATTTGGAGTGGAGATTCTTTGGCCCAAAAAATTAGACCCGTTTTTTTTGTTTGGCGATTAGTGTGGTCCTATCCGAAATAGGGTGGTCCATAAAATTGCGTTTTTCGTCGATTTCGCAAAAGCCACATTTTTCAAAAAATCATATCTCCGAAACGGCTGAACCAATTTTGGAGCGCCACAATTCAAAAGAAAGGTTATTAGTTGGGCTTTTTATGGAAAAATATGTTGAGGTCCAAAAAAACTAACTGAAATTTGAAAAGGCCTATGAAAATCTTTTCGATGTAAAACGCAATTTTATGGACCACCCTATTTCGGATAGGACCACCCTAATCGCCAAACAAAAAAAACGGGTCTAATTATTTGGGCCAAAGAACCCCCACTCCAAATTTGAGCCAAATCAGAGCACTTTTGATTTGGAGACTTCCTGTTTGACGTGGAATGGCTGCATATATAATATATATTTGTTATGGTTTAAAACCACGTTTAAAGATATAAAAATATTATCAATACAATACGGTAACTATTCTGTGATAAATTAAGTATTTTACAAAAAAAACTCTTATGAATTGCAAATGCATACACAATTTTGCTTCGTATGATATCTATATCACACATAAAAAAAGTATTTTCTAGAAACACGTTTTTTTGTAAAAAATTGAGCATTATTCTAAAAAAATAAAAATAAAGTGAACATACTTATAAAATTTCTCATCTTTTTAAACCCTTAAAGCAAATTATCAATTTAAGTTTAAAAAAAATGAATAACTTGTAAAAAATTAAGAACTTATGCTATAAAATTTACTAAAACATCATTTAAATACATCTTAGTGAAAGCTTTAAAAGATAATCATGATTTTGCTTTCAATAAGTTAGCTTTAGTAAAATATTTCAAAAGAGCTTTCGTCTATAGAATAACCGTATTTCGATAAAAACAACGATAAATTATCGTTTAAAGTCCCGACGATATCAATAACCATTATCGTTATTGTCGGATGATAAAAATATCGACGATGGTTATCGATTTACAACTTTACACCTTAGGATAAAAAAAACTTTTTTGTTTTGCAAGAAATATTTAAACCAATTTTAAGTTCAATCGGTGTGAATAAATTATGAAACTGTGGTTTCTATTATTCTATTATTCTATCTTTTTTAAAATCAATAAATCAAAAATTATAATTATTTCCGCAAAATTCACCATGAAACCATTTTATAGAACAAAGCGTCTCCATTCAACAACAATTAACCTCCTTTTTCACCCTTCAATAATTTTGCCTGAAATTAAACCCGTTACAAAGTCACAACTCTACAGTGTTTGCTAGTTGCTGCCGGATCGTGTGTATGTACCGCTCAAAAAATAGCACATCAATTTTGAACAGCAAATAAAACTGACCTTGAATCAACGTTTTTCTTCCCATCTCACCTCCTCTATTTCACCCAAAATCCCCACCCCGCAACATTCCACCACCCGCACACACTCTTCTAGCCAAGACACAAACCACCCCCATCTATCAAGAGAGCGTGAGCGTGAGCGGATTCGCGACGACTAACGTTCGCGACCGGAGACTGTCGCGCTCTCTCCGCGAAACTACACAGCTGTTGTGGCCTGGTCAACAACACACAAAGAGAAGAAACGCGGAAAGCCTAGTCGTGGTGAGAGGAGAAAGTAGTCACGACCACCACCTGCAAGCAAAGAGACCAGTCTTACCGATCTTACGCACACCATGATGGGGCCATGCGTACGGACGACCTGTGTGTTCAGTACGAGACGCTTCCGAGCGCTACTGCTAATCCCAAGGTAACGACGAGCACTGATGTTCTGTACCAGACACTGACGAACTGACCTCTGACGTTTCGGTGCTGTCCATTTCTCCGCGTGTGTGCTGTGTGTGTGTGTTCAGTGTAATTCAGTGTTCATCAACGCGCGCGTGGATCTACAAGCTTTACTAGCTTTGCCTCGATTAAGTGACATTACCCGATGTAGATATTGGAACCTGTAGCCGCTGCTCAAGTCTCAAGTCGCTGTGTTCGTCGTGTCGCCGTGTTTTTGCCGTGTATGTTGTGCGGCCAACCAGGAAGCGCTGCCTAGCTCAAGGTGTGAATCTAGCCCGTAATACAGTTATAGATATCTCGTCAGGTTGTTGTGTATCCAACTCATCCGCACATGCTACTGCTTCTCTACAGCAGAGCAGAACATCCCATCAATCGTCCGCGACCTATCCCTGAATCGGTGGCAGAGTAGTTCAGTTCAGTAGTGATGCTGTAACCATCATCCTCGATTGACCGCGAAGCGTAGCGTTTTTTGACAGTTCTTCGATCGAAGCAACCCCGCATGGAAATGTTCAAGCTGATCGTGTCCAAGTGTCGCGTAATGCTACGAAATCGGCTGGCGGCGGCGATTCAGGGTGGCAAACATCCGGACAGGTAGAGACGGGTGACATTTCCGCGAAAGTTCGTCCCAGTGTGGACGGAAAAGTGGTTGACCTTCCATGTCATTCATAGCAAGCGGCGACGGGTGGGATGTCGCGTGGTGTGCGCTGTTGTAAAGTTGGGTTGGGTTGGGTCCGAGCTGTGTGGGCGCACCTTAAACAAGGACAACGGCCTTGACGAGGAGGATGACATCAATTTTGGACACGGTGACAAATTGTGGTGAAAGTGGAGATTATCGCATATCGTACTAGATGAGTGGATAACATTTATTTGCTTGCTCTTTTCGGAGGGAACCACCTTGGCGAGAAACGTGATACGACGCGCGGACGTGTGTTGTAAGGTGTTTGTTGGGGATAAAGTGCTGTTGTGTGAATGAAGTGTTGGTGGGGTGAGAAGAAGGTGTGGCAGGGTTGCCAGAGGTTTTAATCTGAAAATCGAACTAATACTTTCAGAGATTTTTTCGATTCTTGATGCACTTTATGAAAAACTTCTACGAAAAACAATACCAAAGAGTATTCACTATTCAATATTCAGTATTCATTTAACTTCTCTCTTATAATACAGTACAAAAGAGTACAATACAATAAAAAAACTGTGTGTTTTTTTCTTTAGAACAAAATAAATCAAAATGTTTCAGCTCTATTTTTTAAGTTTTTCGTTCCGTCAAACATGTTTTATGAGCAATGTAATAAGGGTTAGTGTAAAAACTGCCATTTTCACGTGGACCATAGTTCCGAAACACCAAATTTCACGGAAGTTTACGGAACGTGAAACAATTTAAATAACCTCTAAAGCGTTTTGTTTAAATTCCAAAATAGTAGTTTATGCAACAAGTTGCAAAAAGAGGATTTTTTCAGCACGAGTCGTACATTTATCTAACGAGGTTCACCGAGTTAGATAAATACGACGAGTGATGAAAAATCAAGTTTTGCAACGAGTTCCATACAACGTTTTTTGCAATTCCGAAAAACACCCTTTGGACAGAATTATAGGAAAAATGTCCATGCATTGAGTCAATGAATCGTTCAAATCAAAAAAATGTTTAAAAGTATAACTTTTCGTAACAAGTGCTGAAAAGTTCAACTTTTCAGCATCCATTTCAGTGCTGAAAAGTAAAACTTTTCAGCATTTGTTTTGAAAAGGGTTACTATTCGATTCTGTTAATTTTGGTACAGAAAAGTAGTAGCAGGAAAAGTAAGTAGTTTCACGACGGAATTGCAAAAAGTACCTTTTTGCAATTCCGTCGTCAAACTACTTACTTTTCCTGTCATTCTTGAACGACGAAATAGCCTACTTTTCTGTACCAAAAATACTAGAATCGAATAGCAACACTTTTCAAAATAAATGCTGAAAAGTTCTACTTTTCAGCACTGAAATGGGTGCTGAAAAGTTGAACTTTTCAGCACTTGTTTCGAAAAGTAACACTTTTCAACATTTTTTTGATTCAAACGATTTATTGACAAAATACATGAAAATTTGACATAAAATTTCACTCAGTGTGTGTTTTTTGGAATTGCAAAAAATGTTGTATGGAACTCGTTGCAAAACTTGATTTTTTCAGCACTCTTCGTATTTATCCAACTCGGTGAACCTCGTTGGATAAATGTACGACTCGTGCTGAAAAAATTCTCTTTTTGCAACTTGTTGCATAAACTACTATTAATGTTTATTTCATTTCCTTCTTTTCTTGGAAACACCCGATTTTGGCTTCAAATATTCCAGTTTTTTTTAACACTCAAATTAATTTGATATTTTTGGTCTCAAAATACTTTTAAATTGTAAATTGATTAGGTATGGCTAAAAATATATGTTTTTAAGCGCATAAGGCTGGTACACATTTCATTGAAAGGGTTTGTTGCCAGCCATTTTTAGTAATACTTAAGGCTGGTACAAATATTTTTAAAAGTTTTGTCACCCCCTTCAAAATTGGCCCGAAAAATCAGGGGGCAAAAAAAATATTTTTACAATAAACTTCAAAATTTCAATGAAAATTCAAGTGCAACCAGCTGAAATCAAATTAAAATACATTCTTCTGCGTTTAAAATTATTTTTAGCATTTTTGGTTTTATTAAAAAATCTTAAATTTTTTAGAAAATTTTCGATGCAAAATCTATTTTTTCGATACAATTTTTATTTTTGTCAGATCTTAGATTTTTTGAAAACTAGAGATTGCAAAACAACTGAACTAGTGTAAAATGTTTTTCAAAACACTTTTTTTCATTTAAATGTGAAGACAATGGTTTGTTATTTAAATTTTTATATTTGTTTTATTTTTTTGCCCCACCCCCCCTTGACCTCGGCCAGGGCCGAGGGACAAAAACTTTTTTAAATATTTGCTTCGGCCTAAAGACCCCCGATCCTATTCTGGTCTCTGCACCAAAAAGTACTCATAAAAAATAAATTAGCGAAAAAAAAACAATAAATAAATAAATAATTAAAATAAATTTACTTGACAAACGTAGAAATATGTACCCTCCCTGCAGAGGCTTATGAATTGATCTCAGTTAAAAGGTTCTCCAAATCTCTGAATTGCAAATGTAACATCCTGGAACAGAACTGCTCAATTCTAATAAAAAACACAAATTAAATTGAAATTGAAATTTACTTGGGAAAAGCTGGCCAATCTTTGAAAAACTTTTCAAACTACACTTTTAAAGTGAGTCCAAAAAATGAAATACTTTGAAACATAAAAATTAAACATGTGCAAAAAATATCTTTACAACGATTTTTAGCCGATTTGGTCAAAGCAATGTTGAGATATTGTAACACTCAGGGTGGCCATTTAAGACTGGAAACCAGGAAAAAATCTGGAATTTGGCAAACTCCGCCAAAAATCGGGTGAAAGTCGGGAATTTATGATATTTTGTCAAAAAGTCGGGCATTCTTGAATATTTTTTAAATATCTATTTTAGATTCAAAAGGCTTTTTAGGTCATTAAATATCCTAATAAATATTGGACGCATTCAATCTTGCATTCGACACAGATTTTCATGATATTTTTTTATGAATCAAAATAGTTTTATTGCCTTGAAATTCGCCTTAATTACAGCCTTTCTAAAAATTAAAAAGTTTTTTTTTTTCAAGTTTTTTATTCTTTAAACTTTGTGTCCCGATTTGCTCCACTTCCCGTTGATCTAGAGTGCTCATATTTGGCCCATATGCTAGTTATATATGTCCAAACAACCTCTAAAAATTTCTGGCAGATTGGTGAGTTCGATATGAGTTGGGTATGCTCTGATTGTGGACTCGCTCTTGAATACTTACAACTAGATAAATGTACATTGATGGAAAAATTCGATATCTAAATTTTCAAAATTAAAAAGGGAACTTGGTAAAAATTTATTTATCAAAAAATTCCTAGATATATTTCTTAATTCTTTGAAAGAGTAATAATAGTAAACATGTTTTATGCGATCTTTGTCCTAAAATAAAATAAATATTCTAATTCTTTACCTTTTTTATCTTTAGCCAAGTATGAATTGTTTTAAGTATTGTTAATTTTTTGGTTATTTTTCAAAGACTACACGGAGAAAAAAGAGTTCCCAAATTCGTGAACAAGCGTTCATGAAAATGGGAACCACGAACAAAGTGTTCAAATTTCATGGTACGTTTTTCAAAATCGTACCATGGGATTTGAACACTTTGTTCGAGGTTCCCATTTTCATGAACGCTTGTTCACGATTTTGGGAACTCTTTTTTCTCCGTGTACTGTTTATGTTTCTACTCTGAATCCAAAAAATGAGTTTTTCCACTTTTGAAGTGTTTTTTTTTTTAGGAAATTGTTGTGAAATTTATGTTTTACAAGAATTGTCAATGGTTTGTTTTTTTTAACTCAATATTTTTTTTTTAAGTTTGATATTTTCTTTTTTATATTAAGAGTTTTTTTTTGGTTTGAAATCATTCTTTAGATAAGAAAAGTCTATTATTTGTGTTTCTGGAATAGTCGGAAATTTGAAAACCAGATTTGAGTGGCCACCCTGTAACCCCCTTTCTTTTAATTGCTAACTTCAAATAGTTTTATTTCGGTAATCACACAACCAAATGTCTTTAAGTTTAGTTTGGTAAAAGTTGAAAATGTGAATTTTAATACCTTAAACACAGATTAAAGTGTGTGTTCAAACCATCGCTTGAAATTTGGGCTTGTTTACACGTTGTTTGAAATCTTTTGCAAATTATTTATATTTTCCAGAAAACTTTTTCATTTCATAAACTTTTCTCTCACGACTGTTCCAACAAAACTACCATCACTGCTCTCCCTTCAGCACTAACACCCTTAAGCAGTGGGTATACAATCCTCGAATGTTTACATCTTATCGTACGTGGAGAGGCCTTATATCGTACACCATCTATTCTCCCAAAAAAAGCGATGGCTTTCACCATCTCTGAGAATCTCACGTTCGGAGCAATCGTCGGGGATTCCACCTTTTCATTCACAGTCGAGTCGTGGCTTACAACGCAAAACACGAACGAAAGACATTCAAGTCCTGTCCGGGAGCGAAGGGTGTTTGTTGTGTGCATTTGTGAGCTGCAGCAAGTGTTTTTGGTTCGGGAGTAAAAAAAAAACAACGAGTGTTGGCTTTGGCAGTGCGAAAAACAAATTTTGCCAGCTCTGTTTACGTTTTCACGCGAGCTAGAATGTGGAAAATTTGACCATCATCAATTATTACGTAAAACGTGAGCCGGATTGGTTTTGCAAATTGTACAGCAAAACATACAAAATGAAAGTTTATTTTGGCCGGACGTCAAAATGTGTAGAACTTCAAAGATGTGAAACCAAGCCGCGTCGGCTGACAAGAGGGAAAATATATCTATATTTTTACGATTTTACGTGGCATTATTTTCTTTAGCACGCGAAATACGCAATTTGTTTGGCATTGACATTTGCCGCGCTGATGTCACTGACTTGGTGCACCACGACCTTGCCACTACTCTGATTGATCAATAATACTTGCAAGAAAAATATTGAGTTTTTCTTCGTGAACAGCGAACTTGACTTGAGGTTTGTTGGATGAGATTTTGGAGATATGAATGCAACATTGTGAAATTATTTTTCTATCGTATTCAGTTCAAATCCCGGCTCGACCAACACAACTGGTGATCGTTTCTTTTCTGGATTCGATTGCTTAGTAAAGGTCTCAAACTGGACCTTACACATTAAAAAAATCATGGTAATATTACAACTGGGAAGGAGTACATCTTTTATATCTGAAAAATGTGTAATTTTACCACTAAAAATGTGTAATTTTACCACTTTTCTGGGGTAATGTCACTTTTTCAGTCTGAATTAAGGTAAAATTACATCATAAAAAAGGTTATATGCAACCTTTCAAAATTACAGCTTAGGAAGGCAACCTATGAAGTGTCTTGAAAATATTTCAAAACTGAGTTGTGATTATTTGAAATAATTAAATAATTAGAATATTGTTTCTTAATTTCTGATGGAGCAAAATAAGAATTTCCAACGCAATTATTTTTTTAAACACTTTTGAAAATTGTGTGGCCTGCCCCAGTACATGTTTGAAAAAAATATAGTCTTAAAAAAATCCTTACCACTTGGAAAAAAAATATTTCAAAAAATAATTGAAATCCTATCAACGTCACCCCGGATTACTGTATCAGAAATACTTTTTTTTGCATGAAAACATAACATATTTTAACTCCTCAAGTTTTACCATCAATTGGGAAGTGTGGTCCAAAAATTGAAAATTTAAAGAAAGCCATTAAGTGCTAAATGAGAGTTAACAATCGATTAGACAAGTTTTTGTTTTGAATTAATGTTAAAAACATGGTAATGAAAAAACAAAACGATTGTTTTGTTCATGATTTTTATTATCCGAAGTTCCATACAAACCTTCGGATAATCAAGTCTTGACTGTTCTTGCTTTACTAATTGAAAAATATTTTTTACATTTATTTGAAATATTAACAATATTTGAATTTTTGTGTCAATTAATGTTACGTTTATTTTGGCAACTTTGTTTCCAATTTTGATAAATTATCTTAAAACAGTGTCGCCAAAAAATCCTAAATCATGGTATGCTGAAATTGGAACATGGTAATATAACATCTGGGAAATTAAATCTTTGAAAATTTGTAAATTTATCATTTTTACGGTGAAATTCCACTTTTCAGTTTAAATTGATGTAATACACGTAATATTCGTAATAAAAAAGTTTTCTTACTGTGCAAAGTATATAAATAATCACATTACACAGGAATACCTTTTGGAAAACGATACGTTAAAATTTTGTTGATAAAAGGTTGATCTACACAGTAAAAATGATCATGAACTCTAAAATGTGTAAATTTCCTCTGTTTTATGTGTGAATCAAAATAACTGTTTAAAAAAACTAACCATTCATGATCCAGGTTTTTTTTTAATTTTGTTTTGTTAACAGACGTGTTGTAAGAATCAGTCATCTCCGCAACCCTGGCAAAAAATCAGACAATATTACACTTTTAAAAATTATGGTAATATTCCATTTGGGAATGGATACATCTTTTAAGTCACTTTTCTGTTGTAAAGTCACTTTTTCAGTCTATATCTTTATCGAAAAAGGTTATATTAAACCTTCAAAATCTAAACATTTTTCCACCACTTTTCTAGTATGTTAACACTTTTCAGTGTTAATAGAGGTAATATTACATCATAAAAAAGGTAATTTTACATCATAAAAGTGGTAATATAACATCTTACACAATTTTTACTGTGTATTCAAATAGTGTGTTAGATCTATAAAATGTGTAAATTAGCATCTTATTATGAGTAATTTTACTTGTTTGTATACATTCAGGTGAAATTACATCTCATTGCTCAACCACCCGAAATAAAACTAACATTCAAAGAGACGAGTTGTTCCTTTCTTTTCGAGAACAGGCACTGATGAAGTCTGCAAGTAGTAGAAGAAATACGTATCTGTCAAGATACATATTAAAATATTGTTGTTCTCTGCATAGATTTCACATATTTTTCAGGTAAAATTACATCGAAATAGAGGTTATACTCAACAATCTAATTTTCAATCTTTAAACTTATATTTTTAACTGTGTAGCCTTGTAATGACTACACCTTTGATTCTGGACCAATCTGATGAAGATTTTCATGAAATTTTCCACTATGATCTTATTTTCAAAGGAATAATTTTCTGACCCCTCTCTGACTTCGCATACAAACAAATCCGTCAAAACTATCTTCGCTCAGGAATAGTAACCTCGGCCTCGACCATATCGTACTACAAAAGAAAGATGACACCCTTTGGGGGAGGGGGACTTGATCTTGATAATCCACGTGTTTGTTGAATATTCTTACCCAACAATAAGCGTGGCCCTAGGCAAAGATTGAATGTTTTATTCACCTCTCTCGCGCGTAATTTGCTAGTCCACGAGCTCTACTTTTCTGCTGTATCTCAGTCGTGTGATCTTCTACTTCTTTTTTGAAATAGCTCTACGAGAGTCGTGTCTTGTTCGTACATATTCAGTCTAGCGTGGATCGTAGACGGAGTGGGATGTGAATTGCGAGTCGTTAAAGTATTCTAGGAAACACGAGATGATTGAAACTAAAGCGGTTGTAAACGGTAGAAACTGCGACGAACAGCTGCCCAAAGATGCTGGTGGTCCCAAGAAGAAGTCCCACCTGCAGCGGGTCATGCTGCAAAGGTAGAACCTGGAAGCCTCATCTCATCATCATTACCTAAACTTCTCAGAATCTATCTTAAATCTAACCTCGAACCTTTTTTTTTTCCTCCCCCACAGGATGGGTTCCTTTACGTCGGCGCCCCAGATCAAGAACGTCGACTACCAGGACGACCAGCTGCAGATCTCGGACGGGATGTCCATCCCGGACCTGGTCGAGTACTGCCGGATCATGCGGGGTGAGGACCGGCCGCAGCTCGTCAAGCGCAAGTTTCTGCGGCCGGACGAGCGCACGGGCCAGCCCGACCTGACCGACGGCTTCCGGATGCTGAAGCTGGACGCGATATCCAAGAGTGAGTTTGTTCTGCGGAAAGAAGCTCAAACAGTGATTAATAATTGTTCGCAAATTTCAGATTGTAGCGAACCGACGACAAATCCAGCCCAGCTGCGGATCTTCCAGTGGAATATGCTCTCACAAAGTGAGTACTTTAGGCTTGATTCGTCCAACTTATAGTTAATTAATGACTTTTGTTCAAATAACAGCCCTCGGCATGCATAACGATGGGTTTGTACGGTGTCCAGTTGATGCGCTAACCTGGGATTGCCGGCGGTATCAACTGATACAGGAAATTGTACAAAACGATCCGGACATTGTGTGTCTGCAGGTAATTTGAGGATCCAATATTGGTTTCAACAATTTAACATCAATTTTTTCCACTTCCCTCACTCCACAGGAAGTCGACCACTTCAAGTTCCTGCAGAAGATCCTCGCCACCCAAAACTACGAGGGCGTGTTCTTCCCCAAGCCCGACTCACCCTGTCTGTACATCAACGACAACAACGGCCCGGACGGCTGTGCAGTGTTCTACAAAAAGGATCGCCTCGAACTGCTGAACCACTTTACGCGGGTCCTGGAAGTGTGGCGCGTTCAAAGCAACCAGGTCGCGATCGCCGCCCTCTTCCGGACGCGTAACACAAACCAGGAGCTGTGCGTGACCACGACCCACCTAAAAGCCCGCAAGGGAGCGCTGCTGTCCAAGCTGCGTAACGAGCAGGGCAAGGATCTGCTCGGGTTCGTCGATGCCGTGGCCGAGAAGCGACCTGTGATACTGTGCGGAGACTTTAACGCCGAACCCATCGAGCCGATCTACAGCACGGTGTTGAACTACAAACCGCTCGGGCTGACCAGTGCGTACTCGGACCTGTTGGCCGAGGAGGGCGATCCGTCGTTGATGATCAAGGACCTCAAGTCGTTGCAGCACCAGTCCAGCATCAGCTCCGCGCACAGTGTCGATGACGACTGCGCCAGCAGTATAAGCGCGGGTGGTCGGACCAAGGCCGAGCAGTCCGCCTCCTGCGAACCTTCCTACACGACGTGGAAGATCCGCGAGGAGGGCGAAGTGTGCCACACCATCGACTACGTCTTCTATTCCAAAGATCAGATCACTGTGAGTATTGAAAAGATCAATAATTTCTTTGAAATTTCAATACATATTAAGATTATCCAAAGTGAATTTTCACCAAGGGCTTTAGATAATCGAGGCTGGACAGTATTATCAATATTTTTATTAACCCGGGCATGGTCTTCGGGTCTATAGGACCCAGTAGCACTATAAAAGTAATTGTAACTTTTGACCAAAAACACCTAGAGATCTGAAATTTTGTGACTTTGTGTATCTTACTAAGACACACATTCTGGCAAAAATGAACTTCCGGTGGCCACCGGAAGTGCCCACCAAAAACTGACACCAATGGTATTCCGGGTCTATAGGACCCAGAAATGTTTTCAGCTGCCAAAATTCGAGATTGTAACCGATTTTGGATGTCTTGACCGCAAATGAAAGGCTAGGATGTCTACTTTCTGAATTCGACCGGCAGAACCGGGTTTGGACACCGTGGCCACCGGGAACCTGCTATAACCGAAAAAAGTCCTTTTTGAGGCCCCTACTTTGAGGACCTGTATCTCCGAAACGATTGCACATAGCAGGTTGCTTCCGGTTGCATTCGACAGATAATAACCTGAATTTTAAGCTCCAGAAAAAATAATTGGTCCATAGTGGCCACCGGTTCCGGTAACCCGGAACTTCAGGAAAACTTGATTTTTACAGTTTTTGACATAAAACCGACACACAGACCAGTATTTTGAAACCGATTATTTTGTAAATCATTGCAGAAGGATACTATATACCACCCCTGACTGTTTGGTATCGGTTCTGGCCAACTCTGGCCAATCCGGAACCGGTTCCAGGGTACCACTAAAACGGTTCCAATAATTGTCACGCTAGAAACCCGTCATGTTGCATATCAAACTTCATGAAATTGCATGTTATGACCATTTGAGGTCATGCCGATGTCCTCTGACCCATCCTGGTCACTCCGGAACCGGTTACCGGTGGCCACTGGGGGACACTATCGGAATATGCAATGAACCCTATCATCCGACGTATCAAACTTCATGAAATTGAAAGTTATGACCATCTAAGGTCATGCCGATGTCCTCTGACCCATCCTGGTCACTCCGGAACCGGTTACCGGTGGCCACTGGGGGACACTATCGGAATATGCAATGAACCCTATCATCCGACGTATCAAACTTCATGAAATTGAAAGTTATGACCATCTGAGGTCATGCCGATGTCCTCTGACCCATCCTGGTCACTCCGGAACCGGTTACCGGTGGCCACTGGGGGACACTATCGGAATATGCAATGAACCCTATCATCCGACGTATCAAACTTCACGAAATTGAATGTTATGACCATCTGAGGTCATGCCGGTGTCCTCTGACCCATCCTGGTCACTCCGGAACCGGTTACCGGTGGCCACTGGGGGACACTATCGGAATATGCAATGAACCCTATCATCCGACGTATCAAACTTCACGAAATTGCAAGTTATGACCATCTGAGGTCATGCCGATGTCCTCTGACCCATCCTGGTCACTCCGGAACCGGTTACCGGTGGCCACTGGGGGACACTATCGGAATATGCAATGAACCCTATCATCCGACGTATCAAACTTCATGAAATTGAAAGTTATGACCATCTAAGGTCATGCCGATGTCCTCTGACCCATCCTGGTCACTCCGGAACCGGTTACCGGTGGCCACTGGGGGACACTATCGGAATATGCAATGAACCCTATCATCCGACGTATCAAACTTCATGAAATTGAAAGTTATGACCATCTGTGGTCATGCCGATGTCCTCTGACACATCCTGGTCACTCCGGAACCGGTTACCGGTGGCCACTGGGGGACACTATCGGAATATGTAATGAACCCTATCATCCGACGTATCAAACTTCATGAAATTGAAAGTTATGACCATCTGTGGTCATGCCGATGTCCTCTGACCCATCCTGGTCACTCCGGAACCGGTTACCGGTGGCCACTGGGGGACACTATCGGAATATGCAATGAACCCTATCATCCGACGTATCAAACTTCATGAAATTGAAAGTTATGACCACCTGAGGTCATGCCAATGTCCTCGGACCCATCCTGGTCACTCCGGAACCGGTTACCGGTGGCCACCGGGGGACACTATCGGAATATGCAATGAACCCTATCATCCGACGTATCAAACTTCATGAAATTGAAAGTTATGACCATCTGAGGTCATGCCGATGTCCTCTGACCCATCCTGGTCACTCCGGAACCGGTTACCGGTGACCACTGGGGGACACTATCGGAATATGCAATGAACCCTATCATCCGACGTATCAAACTTCATTAAATTGATAGTTATGACCATCTGAGGTCATGCCGATGTCCTCTGACCCATCCTGGTCACTCCGGAACCGGTTACCGGTGGCCACTGGGGGACACTATCGGAATATGCAATGAACCCTATCATCCGACGTATCAAACTTCATGAAATTGAAAGTTATGACCATCTGTGGTCATGCCGATGTCCTCTGACACATCCTGGTCACTCCGGAACCGGTTACCGGTGGCCACTGGGGACACTATCGGAATATGTAATGAACCCTATCATCCGACGTATCAAACTTCATGAAATTGAAAGTTATGACCATCTGTGGTCATGCCGATGTCCTCTGAACCATCCTGGTCACTCCGGAACCGGTTACCGGTGGCCACTGGGGGACACTATCGGAATATGCAATGAACCCTATCATCCGACGTATCAAACTTCATGAAATTGAAAGTTATGACCACCTGAGGTCATGCCAATGTCCTCGGACCCATCCTGGTCACTCCGGAACCGGTTACCGGTGGCCACCGGGGGACACTATCGGAATATGCAATGAACCCTATCATCCGACGTATCAAACTTCATGAAATTGATAGTTATGACCATCTGAGGTCATGCCGATGTCCTCTGACCCATCCTGGTCACTCCGGAACCGGTTACCGGTGACCACTGGGGGACACTATCGGAATATGCAATGAACCCTATCATCCGACGTATCAAACTTCATTAAATTGATAGTTATGACCATCTGAGGTCATGCCGATGTCCTCTGACCCATCCTGGTCACTCCGGAACCGGTTACCGGTGGCCACTGGGGGACACTATCGGAATATGCAATGAACCCTATCATCCGACGTATCAAACTTCATGAAATTGAAAGTTATGACCATCTGAGGTCATGCCGATGTCCTCGGACCCATCCTGGTCACTCCGGAACCGGTTACCGGTGGCCACTGGGGGACACTATCGGAATATGCAATGAACCCTATCATCCGACGTATCAAACTTCATGAAATTGAAAGTTATGACCATCTGAGGTCATGCCGATGTCCTCGGACGCATCCTGGTCACTCCGGAACCGGTTACCGGTGACCACTGGGGGACACTATCGGAATATGCAATGAACCCTATCATCCGACGTATCAAACTTCACGAAATTGAAAGTTATGACCATCTGAGGTCATGCCGATGTCCTCTGACCCATCTTGGTCACTCCGGAACCGGTTACCGGTGGCCACCGGGGGACACTATCGGAATATGCAATGAACCCTATCATCCGACGTATCAAACTTCATGAAATTGAACATTCTTACCATCTGAGGTCATGCTAACGTCCTTTGAACTTATCTGGTCACTCCAGAATCGGTTACCGTTGGCCACTTGGTGACACTCTCTGAGTATGTAGTAAACCCTATCATCCGACATATCAAACTTCATGAAATTGAAAGTTATGACCATTTGAGGTCATGCCGATGTCCTCTGACACATCCTGGTCACTCCGGAACCGGTTACCGGTGGCCACTGGGGGACACTTGTGGAATATGCAATGAACCCTGTCATCCGACTTATCAAACTTCATGAAATTAACATTCTTACCATCTGAGGTCATGCACTTGGGGACACTTGTGGAATATGCTAGAACCCTAACATCCGACATATCAAACTTCATAGAATTGAAAATTATTACTATCCCAGGTTATGCCAACATCTGTATCCTTCTATATCGCACAGCAAAAAATATGTGAATTTTGGAATGTTGAAAAATTGGATAACCACTTTTTTGAGTAATTTTACCTAAAAAATGTGTAAAAATGTGAACCTAATGAAAATTCACCAGAAACTGATGGAAAATCACCAATTCCTGATGTAATATTACACATATTTTTGACACGAAATCTTTCACTATTTTCTCATTACTATAGTTTTTAATCTGTCTATCAATATCAAACTTTTTTTTCACATCGGGCATTTGTGCGACCACCTAAGAAGGCTATCTTTTGTAATGTACCCTGGTTACAGTCCATACTACAAATTACTCGTATTCATGGGATCGGTAGACGAGGGGATATTTCGCAGCCATTGTTTATCCATTTATCCGGCAGAGTACATGTGCCGAGCATTCTAGCTCAGTTAAACAAAAACGACAGAGGGTGTTAGGCCCCATGCCGATTTTGTGCAGGTGATATCAATCAGGACAATGTCCTGTTAGAAGCCCTGCGAGTATTCGTAGTTCCCTACGGTTTAAGCCAAGAAGTTTCTTGGTGATTGAAGGACTTGGAGTGATAAAAGTTTACGCTTGTCTCAATCCACGCATCTCGCCCCAGATTGAAGCAATTTGCGATTGTCCTCAATTCGTCACTTGTGCTATCTTGTAACACGTCTGCTGTAAAAAGATAGGAGATAGATAGCACACAAGCGACGAATTAGTTATTTCTTGCTTCACGGCACTTTTTGAGATTCCAAGGAACGGCTCGGGATCCACGAATATGCTTGATAAGCCTAGTCTGGCAAGTTCATCAGCCATTTCAATGCCTTCAATGCCGCAGTATCCTGGTACCCAAAACAACATGCCGAGTAGCAAGTTCCAAACATGTTTGGATTCGCATTTAGAGGATTTTAACGCCAATAGTGCAGCTTAGCTATCCGAGAAAATACCGATTTTTGCGTGTCTATAATTTCTAAAATATCAAAATCAAAGGTTAGATGAAAGAGTTTCTGCACCCAAATCTCGGCAACACTCGGTTTGAGAGAAAGACGGCCTCATGAAGTTTGATATGTCGGACGATAGGGTTTCTATTCCGCATATTCCACAAGTGTACACCAGTTGCCATCGGTAACCGATTCCAAAAGCCTGATAGAGTTAGGGGATGTTAGCGTAATTAAATATTGTTCAATTTCATGTTGTTCGATATGCCGTAATTGCATATTACGATAATGTTCCCCAAAAGCCACTGGTAACCGGTCCCGGAGTGGCCCTCAGTGGCCATAGGTAACCGGTTCCAGATTGATCAGGTAAGGTTAGTTGAAGTTGGCATAACCTTGGATAGTAATAATTTTCAATTCTATGAAGTTTGATATTTCGGATGATAGGGTTTCTCGCATATTCCACAAGTGTCCCCAAGTGGCCATCGGAAACCGATTCCGAAGTGACCAGAAAAGTTCAAAGAACGTTAGCATGACCTCAGATGGTCATAACATTCAATTTCATGAAGTTTGATACGTCGGATGATAGGGTTTACTACATACTCAGAGAGTGTCACCAAGTGGCCAACGGTAACCGATTCTGGAGTGACCAGATAAGTTCAAAGGACGTTAGCATGACCTCAGATGGTAAGAATGTTCAATTTCATGAAGTTTGATACGTCGGATGACAGGGTTCATTGCATATTCCACAAGTGTCCCCAGTGGCCACCGGTAGCCGGTTCCGGAGTGACCAGGATGTGTCAGAGGACATCGGCATGACCTCAAATGGTCATAACTTTCAATTTCATGAAGTTTGATATGTCGGATGATAGGGTTCATTGCATATTCCGATAGTGTCCCCCAGTGGCCACCGGTAACTGGTTTCGGAGTGACCAGGTTGGGTCAGAGGACATCGGCATGACCTCAAATGGTCATAACTTTCAATTTCATGAAGTTTGATACGTCGGATGATAGGGTTCATTGCATATTACGATAGTGTCCCCCAGTGGCCACCGGTAACCGGTTCCGGAGTGACCAGGATGGATCAGAGGACATCGGCATGACCTCAGATGTTCATAACATTCAAGTTCGTGAAGTTTGATACGTCGGATGATAGGGTTCATTGCATATTACGATAGTGTCCCCCAGTGGCCACCGGTAACCGGTTCCGGAGTGACCAGGATGGGTCAGAGGACATCGGCATGACCTCAGATGGTCATAACTTTCAATTTCATGAAGTTTGATATGTCGGATGATAGGGTTCATTGCATATTCCGATAGTGTCCCCCAGTGGCCACCGGTAACCGGTTCTGGAGTGACCAGGATGGGTCAGAGGACATCGGCATGACCTCAGATGGTCATAACTTTCAATTTCATGAAGTTTGATATGTCGGATGATAGCGTTCATTGCATATTCCGATAGTGTCCCCCAGTGGCCACCGGTAACCGGTTCCGGAGTGACCAGGATGGGTCAGAGGACATCGGCATGACCTCAAATGGTCATAACATGCAATTTCATGAAGTTTGATATGCAACATGACGGGTTTCTAGCGTGACAATTATTTGAACCGTTTTAGTGGTACCCTGGAACCGGTTCCGGATTGGCCAGAGTTGGCCAGAACCGATACCAAACAGTCAGGGGTGGTATATAGTATCCTTCTGCAATGATTTACAAAATAATCGGTTTCAAAATACTGGTCTGTGTGACGGTTTTATGTCAAAAACTGTAAAAATCAAGTTTTCCGGAAGTTCCGGGTTACCGGAACCGGTGGCCACTATGGACCAATTATTTTTTCTGGGGCTTAAAATTCAGGTTTTTATCTGTCGAATGCAAGCGGAAGCAACCTACTATGTGCAATCGTTTCGGAGATACAGGTCCTCAAATTAGGGGCCTCAAAAAGGACTTTTTTCGGTTATAGCAGGTTCCCGGTGGCCACGATGTCCAAACCCGGTTCTGCCGGTCGGATTCAGAAAGTAGACATCCTAGCCTTTCATTTGCGGTCAAGACATCCAAAATCGGTTACAATCTCGAATTTTGGCAGCTGAAAACATTTCTGGGTCCTATAGACCCGGAATACCATTCGTGTATGTAGAAAACGAAGACCATGGCCAGGTTAAAATTGATAGTTGCATTGTGGAATGCTTACAAATTTTACTGCAGACTTTATTCTGATTAAATTTAAGTTTTTAGGTAAATTTAGAATATTTATATATTATAGCAATTATCTTCAAAAATGGGCAATTTCATTATTTTTCAATCATTGAACCACCTAATGGCCAAACAAAAATATGTGTACAACTATTTTGGGCATAGAATTCCAGACCATAATAGAGGCCGATCTGACCACTTTTGTTTTAGTCCATGCCGTTTTGCGTGGGAATTGTTGTATTGAAACATCATAAATATAACATTTTTATACATAATACACTTACACTTACTTACACTTGTAATTCTGCTAAGCGATATTTTGTTAGATGTACAATAATGTGTGCGTTTTTTTTTTCTACAAGCAAAATAAGTTCGAAATCTAATTTAGGATTTTAGATTTGTAGAACTGGGAATGATTAAAGTACAAGAAAAGAATAACTAACACATAATTGTATTTATTCTAGATGATGCTAAAAATCTACAAAATCAGTTGTGATAAACTTGAAGAAAATTGTTTTTTCCAGATGAATTTGAAAAAAAAAACAATTGAAAAGACCTATTTTGCATCTACTATTGAACATGACAACCAAGGTATAAATTTTACCGTGATCAGTATATTATTGAATTGCTCAGGGAACTCAAGGAAACACATGTTTGACTTATGTTTAGACTTATTTGCAGTGAGGTATTTGATACTTTTTCGAAATTTTTGCTAATATATTTGATATAAAAACTTCAAAATGAAAAAAATCAAATGAAAAAAAATATTTTCACTGGCCATTTCCATGTTGTAGGCATTTTACACCCAAAACTGGCAGCGCTAGTCCGAGAGAATGATGGTCTCGAGTCGAGAGAATAGTAGTACCATTCACGGACGCTGAGAACACAGCTCGAGATGGGCGATAGAACTATTCTCTCGAGGTTCATTTGCAAAAAAAGTTCATCCGTCAAACAAAAAACCAAAAGTGTCGACAACGGGAATCGAACCAGAGACCTTTGACAAACCAATCCAATGACTTAGCTGCCTCGGCCACCACAGCTTGGTGACCAAGGAGAAGTCAGAAGTCGATGTATGACACTTGTTGGAGATTTATTGATTCAACTAACGAATGAACTCATTTGTTATGATGGTGTGAGTTGGTACCATTATTCTATCGATTTTGGCACTGAGCCCTCAATAAACTTTGAGAGAACGATTATCTCGATTCTGAATTTTGGGTGCAGGATAAAATTTCGAAAAAAAAAAATTAATATTGCATTCAAAGATTAATTTTTTCCTGTTTAAAAAAACAGTTCAAATGTTGTAAATCAAGGCTAACATATTAAAAAGACAAAAAACACTTAATTTTTTCATTTTGAATTGCGAGGCTTTTTTTAATTTTAGAGTTAGCTATTACAAAATTTGTTGAAAAGTTCAGAACATTTGTCAAAACTTTAAAATGCAAATATTGTTGCTGGAGTGCCAAAAAGGATGTTTTTTTTTATTTGTCAATTCTTATTCTACATTCTTATTTGATTTTACATCTAAAAATGAATTTAAATATGAGTTATGACAATAAACGGCGTGGTTGAATCAAAATATTTGATACCTTATCTGAGATTTATACGTAAAAAGTTGTGTTTTATAAGCCTAAATCTGCATCACAAATATTTTATCGGTGAAAATTGCTTTAAAAAAAATGGTTTATGTTTTTTTACAGACAACTCAAAACAATTTCAAATGCATTTTCCGACGCAGACCATTATTTTTAGCAATGGTAGACTATTCAGAAAATATGTTAAGTTTGTGTGCAAAAATGCAAAAAAAATAATTATGTGCTTTTTCAAACACTTTTTTTTTGTAATGTTGGAACATTGCCTGTTATTCTAATTTTTCAATTAACTTTTATTTTTGAAAAATAAAAACATACAAAGAATTGAATTTCGCAAAAAAAAAAATATTATTTTTTTTTCTTTTTGGGCCGTTGCAAATATTTTTTGATGTTTATGTCCCTCGACTCTGGTCGGGGAAGGGACAAAAAAATAAAAAAAAAATATAAAAATTTAAATTACAAGCCATGGTCTCAACATTTGAATGAAAAAAGTGTTTTAAAATGTATTTTAACCTGCCCAGTTGTTTTGCAATTAGGCTGGTACAAATATTTTTAAAAGTTTTGTCACCCCCACCCCACCCTTCAAAATTGGCCCGAAAAATCAGGGGGCAAAAAAAATATTTTTACAATAAACTTCAAAATTTCAATGAAAATTCAAGTGCAACCAGCTGAAATCAAATTAAAATACATTCTTCTGCGTTTTAAATCATTTTTAGCATGTTTGGGTTTATTAAAAAATCTTAAGATTTTTTGAAAATTTTCGATGCAAAATCTTTTTTTCGATACAATTTTGTTTTTGTCAGATCTTAGATTTTTTGAAAACTAATGATTGCAAAACAACTGAACTAGTGTAAAATGCATTTTAAAACACTTTTTTCATTTAAATGTGAAGACTATGGCTTGTTATTTAAATTTTTATATTTTTTATTTTTTTTGCCCCCCCCCCTTGACCTCGGCCAGGGCCGAGGGACAAAAACTTTTTTAAATTTTTGCATCGGCCTTATAAGTGTTAAAAATATGCAAGATTGAAGAGATTTTTTTTTTTGCCGAAAAAAAAAACTTTTTGCGGTGCTGTACATTGGATTTTCACAAAAATTGAAAATATTTTTGATCGATCTCAGACATGTTAAATATGATTTTGAATGCAGGAAAATGCATTTTTAATTGTTTTCAGTTGGTTAGACTTTTATTTCCCTTGAAATTTAGAAGTTTTTTGAAAAAAAGTGTTGCGCCCCCTGATTTTTCGGACCGATTTTTGCTGGGGAGGGGGCGACATAAACTTTGAAAAAATATTTACAACGGCCTTATAACTGAACAACGTTCTTTGTCAAATTGGTCATGTATAACATAACCACCTGTATCGTTTTAAAACTTTCCAAATTCAACTATCTAGTCTCATTTAAAACTCTGTCCACAAAATACATGCACGGAGAAAAAAGTGTTCCAAAAATCGTGAACAAGCGTTCATGAAAATGGGAACCACGAACAAAGTGTTCAAATCCCATGGTACGATTTTGAAAAACGTACCATGGCATTTGAACACTTTGTTCGTGGTTCCCATTTTCATGAACGCTTGTTCACGATTTTGGGAACCCTTTTTTCTCCGTGTGAGTCATTCTCTGTCAACTCGCACGAATTCAGAATAAGTTTGCCCGATAATGTTCTTCGATTTGCGTGAAACTTTGTCCTGAGGGGTAATTTTGGTCCCAGATCACGAACCCGAGGTTTGTTTTTTAATATCTCATGACGGAGGGGTGGCACGACCCCTTTCAATTTTGAGCATTCGTAATTAGACGTGTTTTTTTTTATAATTTGCAGCCTGAAACGGTAATGATTTGGAAAGTTGGCCCGATCTAGCGGCGTACTAAAAATTACAGAAAAAACGTATTTTTCATCGAAACAAAGTAGTCTTAAAACTGTTACCATTTTTCGTTACTAAACTGAAACAAATTGGGACATTGAAAGGGAAATTAAATGTCCTTTTGGAGTAATTTTCTCATTTACAATAAAAAAATCATTTAAAATGTCTTGCTTTTTTTTTTGAAACTACACAGTAATAAAATGTTTAAAATTGGAAGGTGTAATTATGGAAGGTTGAATTTTATGATGTAATTTTACCTCAATTTAGATTTAAAAAGTGGTAAAGTGGCAACATATTTTTCCTGACATAAAAGATGTACCCCTTCCTAGATGTCAAGCAGTCTCCTTATGTTTGCACAGATTTATTATTTTAAATTGTGTGCTCAACTCTGCAGAACATTTTTTCACCTAGAAAAAAAAACTTGTCGGAGTTAGAAAATACATGAAATTTTAAAATGATTTTTTTATTCTCAATGAAGAAATTACCTTTCTGGGTAAATGCAGATTCAAAAGCATACAAAATTTCCCATAAAATGATATGTCCATTTCCCAATAAAAGACAATTTTTCATACAGTTAAGTAACGAATATTGGCAGAGATTTCAAAACTATTTTTATATTTAGTTCGGTAAAACATGTTTTTTTTCGTAATTCTGAATAAGCCATCTGAGGGCGTCCAATTTTACATAATAGTCCCTTTGACACCAAATTTCCAAATCATCATGGTCAAGCTCCAAATTGCTGACTTCTTTTTTTCAAATGTTCATAAATAAAAATGGTCGAACTGCCCCTCCGTAACGAAATATCGAAAAAAGGGACCTCGTATCAGGCCAAATACTGTGTGAGTTGGT